>NC_047115.1:23728158-23940658 GCF_902500255.1 Thalassophryne amazonica | reverse complement strand
AGCCACATGGTAAGGACAATAACACCACACATGAACAGATTTCACACATGAACATTCCCAGCTCAGGCAGGAAATCTCGCAAAATCTCTCAAGATTAAACGTGACTTCAGAGTAAACAAACAGATACTTTGTGGACTATTTAAAACAGAGGGGAAAAAAACAATACAAAAAGAAAAAGAAAGGCATTCTTTAAAGGAGTGGAGATAGCGTGACCACTGGACTTTCTGGTAAGTCAGAACAACTGTTTTGATTTTATTTTCCGCTCTGTGCGTCCGTCACATCGCTTTCTGATTGGCTGCATGTCATATTCAGCAGGCTGTGTGCTCGTTTGTGGTCGGAGGACACAACACACGCTGTGATATTGGGCCAAGACAATCCAACATGTTGAATATCCCTGATTTGCGATCGGAGCGCTCCTGATGTCTTTCCGAGGAGATCAGAGCGCTCTTAACACACCACGCACGGCAAGAATATCTTATAAGATTATCTTTACCATCATCATGATTGTCGGACGGGGAAGATTGGGTCTGATATCGGCCTAATTATCTTGCTGTGTGAACCAGGCCTTAGTAGATTTTGAGCAGTGTTTAGGGTCGCTTGTTGAAAGATGCAGCCCCGGCGCAAATTCAACTTTGTCACTGATTCTTGAACATTGTTCTCAAGAATCTGCTGATATTGACTAGAATCCATGTGACCCTCAACTTTAACAAGGTTCTCAGTACCTGCACTGGCTACACAGCTCCACAGCATGATGGAACCACCTCCACTGTAGGTAGCAAGTGTTTTTCTTGGAATGCTGTGTTCTTTTTCAGCCATGCATACAACCCCTTATGTCCAATTAACTCAGTTTTAGTTTCATCAGTCCACAGCACCTTATTCCAAAATGAAGCTGGCTTGTCCAAATGTGCTTTTGCATACCTCAAGCGATTCTGTTTGTGGCATGTAAGCAGATGTCAGCTTATCTGAGATTTTTCTTGACCTGCCACTTCGGGCCTTAACTAGTACTGTCCCTGTGGTCTTCCATTTCCTCACTATGTTCCTCACAGTGGAAACTGACAGCTGAAATCTCTGAGATAGCTTTTTGTATCCTTCTTCTAAACCATGATGTTGAACAGTCTTTGTTTTCAGGTCATTTGAGAGTTGTTTAGAGGCTCCCATGTCACTCATTAGAAGAGATGCAAAGAGACGAAACATTTCCAAATGGCCCCCTTAAATACCCTTTCTCGTGATTGGATTCACCTGTGTAAGGAGGTCAAGGGTCAATGAGCTTACCAAAATAATTTTGTGTTCCAATAATTAGTGCTAAATGTATTCAAATCAATAAAATGACAAGGGCGCCCAATTTATGCACCTGCCCAGGTTTGTTTATATAATTATTGCACACTTTCTGTAAATACTAGAAACTTCATTTGACTTCTCAAATATCAATGTGTTCATCTGCTATACAATATATTTAACTGAAATTTCTGATCCAGACAACCAGTGTTTAATAAAGGAAAATCATGAAAATAATCAGGGATGCCTAAACCTTTGCATACAACTGTATGATGTGCACATCCACGTTTGCCTGTATCTCCAGGCATCCATAAAACAAGCAGCCAGCATGCATGTAAACACAATGAAAAAATGTGTCTGGTTTTATGTCTAAGATTATTATGCTTGGTGATTTGCTTGCTGATGTGCGCCTCAGTGTTTGCCATTGTATACATATTTCACATAAATACTTTTGTCTGTGTCTTCGGCAAACTGTGTTGCAGCCTCCTGTGCTACCTATTTATTACCCAGAATAAACCAAACAGATCCACAGAAGGTTCAGTTGGGACAGGTCTTTTTTTCAAGATAGCACAGGTTTGCCATCAGGGCACTGGGTGCGCTCTTTGCACCGCCTCAACATGATGTTGCAGTGTGTGGGCTTTGATTACAGCCTACACAACACAGATGACTTTGGAATGAAATCATGTGTTAAAAATCAAATGTCACTGCGGATGGATAAGTATATCCTTTGCATGCTTGTCCGCAGATGCAAGCGCTCAGTTTCCTCTAGCACAGCGTGTAACAATCACATCCAGAACTTATTGTACACGTTATTTCCCATAAATCATTTCCCATAATTTTCTTGCATTTGCCAATATGAATGACATGTTCACTGGGCTACACTTTCAGTCTGACAAATACACGTTTCATCTCTATTATTAGTTTTGATTTGTGTGAACGCTGCATATAGCTGCTGTGGAAATTGTTTTTCTACGGCAGCATTGACGTGGTTGTGTTTATAGCACTTGTGGTTTGAGGTTTATTATTTTCCATCTGTCTCGATATTAAAATGTCGTACCAAATGTAGTCTATAAAGGGCAGTGCCAGTGTAGTTGCAATTTTTAACTCTCTGTCCGTATGTACTTTACAGTTTAGTCAACCATTTTTGAATGATGGCAGCATTTTTTTTTTTACTACAATTCCAGCTCTCCTGTCCTTTGTGCAGTATGAAGTGAATCTTTTGGTGTGTAATCCATCGTGGACATCAGCTTTGCATCAGTCTGTGATTAAAATTACAGTACTGGATGTTAACCCCTTAACGCCTATTGACGCATATATGCTACAATATTTGACTCAAATATGCAACATACCAAATTGGCCAGTATGCCTGTTGTCGCAAATTTGCAACATACCATTATTATTATTATAACATTATAACATAAATTATTACCAAAATACCAAAATTACTATTTATTTTTTGTGCAAAAAGTGAAATTAATAATCTCAACATTATTTACCATCTACTTAAAGGCAAAAACACACACAAAACATTTTTTTATATACTGCTATATAAATTGAGGTGTTAAGGGGTTAATTTCTGTCAGATGGTGGAAGACGGCAGACTATTCCTGTCTCTACCCGTCATGTTTGTCTGCATGGTATCTCAAGACGCTGAACCAGATTTTGACATTTGGTGACAGATGGCACTTGTGTTAGCGAAGAAGTGCTTAAACTTGATGGTGACCCAGATCTCTCTCTGAAGCTTTACTTTGATCAATTTCAATTTGCAAGTTTTCCTTTTATTACTTTGTTGCCTTATGGCATCACAAAGTAATTTGTATAAAAAAAAGATTTTTAAAAGGCCTATTCATCAGTTGGGAGGATTATTACCGTGTCAGACGTATGCCCTATTTGTCTTCTTTTAGGTATGATAATTTAACTGTTGCGGTGATAATGATTGATTACCTTACAGTCATCATGTTGCTCTGGTTTTGTTTTGAATGCTTTATTGTCTAGGATCGCCACAACAGATCCGCATGTTGATTAGCCACAACTTTTACACTGCATTTGCAGCACGATGGCTTAGTGGGATCACTTCCCACTTGGTTTTATCTGTGTGGAGTCTGCATGTTCTCTCCATGTTTGCATCTGTTCTTCCTGGGTGCACCGGATTGCTGCTACTTCCAAAGACAGAATATGCAAATTGTTGACTCTAAATTGACTGTAGGTGTGAATGACTGTGTGAAAGTGTTTGCGTGTCTGTATGTGGCCCTGTGATAGACTGCCACCTGTCCGGGGTGTACCTCGCCTCTTGGCCAATAGCTGCTGGGACAGGCTACAGCTCCTCGTTGACCCTTAGTTGGAATAAACCATCAGGGCCCTGGGTACACTCTTTGCAATTCCTGATGTATTTCCATATTTTCCGTGTATAAGTCACTTTTTTTTCTTAAAGTAGTTCAGGAGTTCCTAAAACTTTATATATCACTTACATACAGAAAAATTAATAAAATTAACACCATTATTGAAGGTACACTATAGCAATGCACAAAAATCCCAAATTAAGGAGCTGATTGTGAACCTACAGTCTGTCCATCTGATGATTTATCAAAACAGACAAAATATCAAATTTGCTGTCCAGTGTACTTTTATTTATCTTATTTATTTTTAGAATTTTGAACTCAGCCACAGATTGTGGTATTCACAGGGTTCCTGCTTAAATTTTTATATTGTTGAGTGTCTTGCACAATCTTTTTGGAGTCTTGAGATTGTAAAGCGGTCAAGGTGTTAGTGTAGAGATGTATTGTGAGTTGACAGGATGTAGTCAGGATTGATTCACTGCAACAACTTTGATGTCTTCGCGGAGATTCACAGGAAAAGCTGTTTGTAGAAAAAAAAGAAAGTTTTATCAAGAGTGTCCAAGATTGACAGACACCACTAGGATTATCTGCAGCAGTTGTCACACTTTGAACATTATGGTGGTATCATGGTCTCTGTGCAGTGCAGGTGTTGGGCTTCTCATTTGGTGGTTTACTAGTCTCACTATATATAAGCCACATCTTTATTTTTCCCTTAAATAACACTGAAACTTCCATCATGATGATTCAAATCTCTCTTCCATTTGGGCAGACCAAGCTTCCAGTGCTGTTGCTGGGTCGTTCGGCAGATCTGAGACCAGGAGAGTTTGTGGTCGCTATAGGCAGTCCATTTTCCCTCCAGAACACAGTTACCACAGGAATCGTTAGCACCACGCAGCGAGGAGGCAAGGAGCTGGGCCTGCGCAACTCTGACATGGACTACATTCAAACTGATGCCATCATTAATGTAAGATTGTGCTGAACACACAACCTCACGCACCAGGCGAGGCTAAATAAATGATGCATCTTTCTTGGTTCACAGTACGGCAACTCTGGAGGGCCTCTGGTAAATCTGGTAAGATGTTTCACTATGTATTTTTGGTAACAGACAGAATGACCAGGACTTTTAAGAAAGAATTTTTCTGAGATACTAAGTTGAGGTTTCTTGTTCCAGGATGGCGAGGTGATTGGGATCAATACGTTGAAAGTGACAGCTGGCATTTCCTTCGCCATACCGTCAGACAAGATTCGTCAGTTCCTGGCAGAGTCATATGATCGTCAGTCAAGAGGTTTGAACTTTCTTTGGCATGGCTTTTATTCACTTCTTATTTTTCTTTTACTGCTTTCATTCGATCGCTGTGGAACAATACTGGAGGCAAAGTGTGGAAATTGGGCTGCAACTAAGAACCTGTTTTCTCACGTCACGCAATAACAATTCCAACATCTCTGGTTCTGTTCGTTTTAAGATTTATTTGGTGCACGTCTATTCTTCTGCTGCAGATGAACTGCAAAGATGATATTGTTAGTGTGTGTCACTTTGTTCATTAATTTTACTGCTCATGTTTTTGTTTGTTTGTTTTAACAACACATGGATTTTATCTGATAGCTTGGCTTCTTGATTTGATTTGTTTTCTCATTGTGAAGCAGAAAGAAGCTACAGTAATGGTCATGTACATCTGTCTGTGGTGATATATTAAAAATGCCATTTCAGTCAAACTGTGTTGGATAAAAATCAGCAGCTCGTCCCCTCACAACACAGGTCACATCTTAGTTATAGATCAAAAGTCAAAGTGAAATCAGAGGTCAGTCTTCATCTAATATCTACAGCCAAATCTTCAAAATGCAAAGAGCACTTTCAGTAACACTTGGTGAAGAAACTCAGTGGAGTGTCCTCTCATAACACAAATCATATAAAGGTCAAATATCAAAGGTCAAAGTCAAATCAGAGGTCAGTCATCGTCAACTGACCTTGACTGTATGTTCAAAACACAATGAGCAACTTTAATAAAATTTGGTGGATAAACTCATTGAACTGTTCCCTCACAACACAGGTCATGTGAAACACATTGGTCTCAGGCAAAGGTCAAATCAGAGGTCATCATATATTGTCTGTGGCAATATCTTTAAAACGCAATGACCAGTTTCAATCAAACTTGAGGGATTAACTCAGTGGATCATCCCTTCAAAGCACACGTCCTGTTAAATAAAAAGTCATTGTCTAAAATGCATCAGGACTATGCCTCTCAGGAACTCCATGACATTGAAATGCTTTTATAAGCCCCCTCCACAAAACTGTCAGATCGCTGGCAACAAACGGATCAGCTGATGGTGTCAAGAAAAGCTATCTCTCAGCGGCAATGTACTGTAATCATCTGGATGTCTTGTTGATACAATGAAATAACTACAATGCACGAGTCTGAAAATTTCCATTGGAACACAGTAAAGGCAGACAAAGCAAATATATACAACATTACAAATTTGGAGATACCAAGCAAATGTTTCCCTTGGTTTCCAATTCCAAATCGCTGTTTACCTCACATATGGGGAATTTAAAAAAAAAAAAAAAAAACCTCTGATGTTTATCCAAAAATAATGTTTTGAGTGTGGTTTTATTGATAGCAAACACATGCTGGAGAGAAGAATGAATGTATTTGTATGTTTGTTCACCTTTAGGGAGTACAGCCTCAAAGAAGAAATACATCGGTGTGAGGATGATGACGCTCACGCCGGCGTAAGTTGCTTTTGTTTAAATCACTGATCAGTGAAGCCATAGTTACAGTTTTGCTGTGTTTCCTGTTGTCACATATTTCCAGTTATTATTAAAGTGGACAAAACCTATAGAGGGGAAGGATGGAGATGGAACCCACACTGAGTTGAACTGTGCAGTTCGACTCTCTGTGCCTTCACTGTTGCACCAGCAGCAAGTACAAGAGTGATGAGCTCAACCAAGATCAAGTAGCTGCAATGAAGAAAGCCCTAAATTGGAGATGGCCAACTATGTCTGAACGAACTCGATGATACAGGCTTCACTTTGGACGTAATGGCCCAAATATGTATGATTAGTGAAGGGGGCTTTTGATGAGATGGATGTAGGTACAATTTCCAACCTGGGTGGATAGAATTTGGGTGGGGGACAGTGTTGTATAAAGTACCGGAAATCACACTTAAGTAAAAGTACAGATACCCATTTAAAAAAAAATGACTTTGGTAGAAGTTCAAGTCACCGATTGAAATGCTGTAAAGTAAAAGTCTTAAAGTATCTAGTATTTATTGTACTTAAGTATGACAAGTAATGTACAACTAAATGTACTCAAGTATTGAAAGTAAATGTTAATAATCAAAAACGGACTGATTTTTTTTTTTTTTTTTTATAAAAGTTTATCTAGGCTTGTAAATGACTGGTAGTATTAGTCAAAACACTGAAAATTGTGCACATCACACAAAAACACTTCAGAAACAAGGTTTCAAAACATAAACGAGAGTAGGCTACTCACTAGGTGTTCACAGGAAACAGTTATTTATTTTTATATGTATTTATTTATTTTCATTATTACATGGTTTTATCTTTTCTGTTTTGTTTCATTAGGGTTTTTTGTCTTTCTCTAAAATTGTATTGTAACATTATTAGTCTATTATTATTGACTGTTATTGTCTATTATGTAGACTATTATTGTTGTTGCTATTATTAATATATGAATAATAATAAAATTTAAAAATTACAATTTGACTCTTTTACGACAACGAACGCTGAGCCATTAATTATACAGAAAACAAATCATCACAAACGTGCTGATGCAAACAGCTTAATGCTAACTTTATCATTGAAAACGCCATAGACGTGCTAATGCGTTAGCATCGGTCCCGTTTTTAATCTATCAACTGTTTCAGAAGACCATAACAGGTCGGTTTAACATAAAAATATTAAATATTACTCACAGACATATGCTCTTCGGGGTTTTAGTGAGGAAAAATGAGGATAAAGCGAAATTAAACAATGAATCCACGAATCACTGCTTCGATTGGTTCAAGGTTCAAAGCCAACACCTATGACTCATAAATAAGTAACTTAGCAGACCAAGTGAAAAATGTGAGTATATAAATATAAATCACTTGCTGCAGTTCTGCGGTTGTACTTCCGGCAAACCACGCTGTGACACAGTATGTCATCACACTTTCAATGGTGGCATGATAGAAGACCACCAGCAGCTTCTGCTCCAGTCTGCTCTTCCTCAGGATGTGCAGTGGCTGCTGGGCCTTCTTTATAATGGCCGGAGCTCTTCTTGGATGTGGATTCCCAGAAGCCTAAAAGACGACACTCTCTCCACTGGATCTCTGTTGATATTGAGAGTGGCACAATCCTCCCCGGTTTCTCCTACAGTCTATGATGGCCTCCTTTGTCTTTGCGGTGTTCAGTAGCAGGTTGTTGGCCTGAAACCACTCTGACAGGTAGTGGACCTCCTCTCTGTAGGTGGTCTCATCTCCTCTCAAGATGAGTCTGATCACTGTTGTGTCATCTGCAAACCTGATGATGGTGTTTGTGGAATGACGGGGGACAGAGTCATGAGTGTACAGAGTGAACTCATTATGCCACCCTATGATGAGCCTATGCTGAGTGTGTGGGGGGGGGGGGGGCGAGCTTCACATGCTGTGGTCTGTTTGAGAGGAAGAAAGTGCTCTTGAGGAAGGTAGTTGATCCTATAATCAATCTGATGGCAGCTTCTGACAGCAATGTGAATGTGTGGCGTCAGTGTAAAGTGCTTTGAGCACCTACACTGTGTGCACAATTATTGGGCAGGTGATTATTTTGACCATATCATCATTTTATCCAGGATTTCCAACTCCAAGCTGTATAAACCTGAATGGTTATTGGATTTAATGCATATCAGGTGATGTGTATTTGTGTAACAAGGGAGGGTGTGGCCTCAGGAGATCAACACCCTATATCAAGGTGTGCCTAATTATTAGGCAGTTTCTTCTCCTCAGGAGAAATGGGCCAAAAAAGAGATTTAACTGATGCTGAAAAAGCAAAAATTGTAAAAAGTCTTTCAGAGGGATGCAGCACTCTTGAAATATCAAAGATATTGGGGAGTGATCACAGAACGATCAAACGTTTCTTTGCAAATAGTCAACAGGGTCGCAAGAAACGTGTCGAGAAGAAAAGACGCAAATTAACCACCAGACACTTGAGAAGAATCAAACGTGAAGCTACCAGGAACCCATTATCCTCCAGTGCTGCCATTTTCCACAACTGCGACCTACCTGGAGTGTCAAGAAGTACAAGATGTTCAGTTCTCAGAGACATGGCCAAGGTAAGAAACCCAACCACCTCTGAAAGAGACTCATAAGCTGAAACGTCAAGAATGGGCCAAGAGATATCTGAAGACCGATTTTTCAAACGTTTTGTGGACTGAAGAGATGAGAGTGACTCTTGACGGACCTGACAGATGGGCCCGTGGTTGGATCACTGATGGACACAGAAATCCACTTTGACTCAGATGCCAGCAAGGTGGAGGTGGGGTACTGGTATGGGCAGGTATCATTAAAGATGAGCTAGTTGGATCCTTTTGGGTTGAAAATGGGCTCAAAATCAACTCTCAGACCTACTGCCAATTTTTAGAAGACACTTTCTTCAAGCAGTGGTACAGAAGAAAGTCTGCATCTTTCAAGAAGACTTTCATTTTCATGCAAGACAACGCTCCATCACATGCATCAAAGTACGCCACTGCGTGGCTGGCCAGTAAAGGCCTTAAAGATGAAAAAATGATGACATGGCCCCCTTCTTCACCCGACTTAAACCCGATTGAGAACTTTTGGGCCCTTCTGAAGAAGGAAATTTACAGTGAAGGTAAACAGTACACCTCTCTAAACAGTGTCTGGGAGTCTGTGGTTGCGGCTGCACAAAAAGTTGATTCGGACCAGATCAAGAAACTGACAGACTCCATGAATGGAAGGCTTGTGACTATTATTGAAATGAAGGGTGGCTATATTGGTCACTGAGGGGGTTTTTTTTGTTGTTTTTTTTGTTTTTGTTTTTTTTGTTTTTGAAATTTCAGAAATGTTTGTAAATTTTGAGTTTGTTTATTATTCTCACTTTAACAGGTGAAAATAAACAAGTGAGATGGAAAAATCTTTGTTTGTCATTTAGTTGCATAATAATGCTGCACACCAATAGTTGCCTAATAATGGTGCACATAGAGATATTCTCTTAAAAAAGCCAAAACTTTACTTTTACTACTTAAATGTTCAGGCTTGAGGTTTTGTTAACATTTTGGACTGACCAAGAGCACTGCAGTTGTACAATAATAAAATTAATCCTCAAAAATACAACTTGCCTAATAATTGTGCACGTAGTGTATTTGAGATGGAAATTTATATAGAAATGTAATGTAAAAAGACTACACTAGTAGTATCAGATGGGATTGGTTGGAATGTTGTGGCCCTGTACCCCATTGGCTCTTCATGGCACATGATCGGCCAACTATGGATGTGATGAAAATAAAGCTGGAATGAAGAGTGAGTAGAAATGACCCAAAAACACATCTTGTCCCAAAACACTGCAGATTTTCCACTTCTGATTGCCCCTCCCTCATTAGCTCTGGTCAGGTGTTTTGACAAGAGAGTCATCACAGCTCCCACCACACAAGCTCGCAGCGGGAGCTTTACGTATGTGGCGTGACAAGTCAGACGTAACAAAAGTAGCCAGAATCCAATCTGAGTGTTCAGACTAAAACAAAAGGTGCAAAAATTATGATTTGATTTGCATTTTAAGCTACCTATGAATGCGACTTGGACAAAATGGATGTTATTCAACTGTTGACTGTCCAGCATGGAATCAGACTGAAATCTGATATGCACATAATTCCGATTTTCTTTTTTTTTTTTTTTTTTAACCAGGAGTCTGAACAGAGCCTGTGTGTCCGTATGTGCAGTGAAGGCTCTACTCTCTGTGCAGTAGCTTTCTGTGTGCACAAGCTGCCACCTCACTCCTTTGAAAAAATGGTGCACAGGCCTCTTAGATGATCCATTAGGCCATTTACCGCACAACAAGACATACGATTACAGATATCTGTAATAAAATGCCTACAACCAAGGCATCCGGTCGTACTAACATTAGGCATTACCATCACGCCTTGTGATGCCAGCAACCTCTAAAAGATGACATTATTTTCAAGGCAAGTGAATGATTAAATGTCAAGAATCAACGCTGTATGATGGTCGCTTTAAAGTCTTGCTCAGGTCTACAGCCCCGGTATGAAAATAAAATAAAAACATCAGTAAAAATGCTGAAAACTTGAGCACTGTTCTTCACTGGGCTAAGACCATTACCTCTACTAGTAAGTAAATAAAGGTTATTGATCATTAAAACCCAGAAGTGCATGTGAACATGGAGGTCAGCACCCCAGAAGGCAAACTAACCCAAGAGAAATGTCAGAATAAGAGCACGACTACTAAACATTACAAAATAACACTGAGAGAAAATGACCAGAAATAACTCTGAAATACTGATGACATTAGATCAAAACTGCAAAGCCAGAGCAGAATGTGGCATGTGAAGTGTGTGCGTGTGTGACCTCTAACAGCAGCATCACATTCCAAGAACAGTTGCTGCTGTTTTCCAGTCTATGTGGATGAATGAATGAATTTATTCAGCACATGGCTCTATAACAAGAAATAACAAGAAAAAAAAAACTCATAAAAAATAAATAAAACAACGTACCCATGTGCCCGAAAGGGTGTAGGCAGAAGCAAAAGCTTATAAACGCCCACCCTGTTAACCAAAAAAATAACAATGTATACATATGTATAAAAAATATACATACAGTGGGGCCAAAAAGTATTTAGTCAGCCCCTGATTGTGCAGGTTCTTCTACTTAGAAAGATGAGAGAGGTCTGTAATTTTCAACATAGGTACACTTCAACTATGCGAGACAAAATGAGAAAAAAAATTGCAGGAAATCACATTGTAGGATTTTTAAAGAATTTATTTGTACATTATGGTGGAAAATAAGTATTTGGTCAATAACAAAAGTTCAACTCAATACTTTGTAACAAGTCTTTGTTGGCAATGACAGAGGGCCAACGTTTCCTGTAAGTCTTCACCAGGTTTGCATATACTGTAGCTGGTATTTTGGTCCATTCCTCCATGCAGATGTCCCCTAGAGCAGTGATGTTTGGGGTTGTCGCTGGGCAACACGGACTTTCAACTCCCACAACAAATTTTCTATATGGTTGAAGTCTGGAGACTGGTTTGGCCACTCCAGGACCTTGAAATGCTTTTTACGGAGCCACTCCTTCATTGCCTGAGCGGTGTGTTTGGGATCATTGTCATGCTGGAAGACCCAGGAAGGAGGTTTTGGCTTAAAATCTCACGATACATGGCCATGTTCATGCTTCCCTTAACACGGATCAGTCGTCCTGTCCCCTTTGCAGAAAAACAGCCCTGATGTTTCCACCCCCATGCTTCACAGTAGATATGGTGTTCTTGGGATGCAACTCAGCATTCATCTTCTTCCAAACATGACTAGTTGAGTTTTTACTAAAAAGTTCTATTTTGGCTTCATCTGACCACATGATATTCTCCCAATCCTCTTCTGGATCATCCATATGCTCTCTGGCAAACTTCAGACGAGCCTGGACATGTACTGGCTTAAGCAGGGGGACACACCTGGCACTGCAGGATTTGAGTCCCTCTCTGCGTACTGTGTAGCCTTTGTTAGTTTGGTCCCAGCTCTCTGCAGGTCATTCATCAGGTCCCTCCGTGTAGTTCTGGGATTTTTGTTTGTTTTCATGATCATTTCGACCCCACAGGATGAGATCTGTGTGGAGCCCCAGATCGAGGGAGATTATCAATGGTTTTGTATGTCTTCCATTTTCTTACAATTGCTCCCACAGTTGATTTATTCACACCAACCTGCTTGACTATTGTAGATTCACTCTTCCCAGCCTGATGCAGGTCTACAATGTTCTTCCTGCTGTCCTTCAACAGCTCTTTGGTCTTGGCCATGGTTGAGTTTGGAGTCTGACTGTTTGAGGCTGTTTACAGGTATCTTTTATACAGATAACGAGTTCCAACAGATGCCATTAATACAGGTAACAGGTCAGAAGGACAGAAGAGCTTCTTAAAGAAGAAGCTACAGGTCTGTGAGAGCCAGAAATCTTGCTTGTTTGTTATTGACCAAATACTTATTTTCCACCATAATTTACAAATACATTCTTCAAAAATCCTACAATGTGATTTCCTGGATTTTTTTCTCATTTTGTCTCTCATAGTTGAAGTGTACCTATGATGAAAATTACAGACGTCTCTCATCTTTCTAAGTAGGAGAACTTGCACAATCAGGGGCTGACTAAATACTTTTTGGCCCCACTGTATACCCATGATAACAAATACAAAACATAAATTAATCACTGAACTAAAATTTCCAAACACAAACATGCAAACAGCAGTGCACCATGCACAAACCCAAAAACCAAGCAAAATCGATAAGCCTGATGTGTATGGAGACATTTGACGGATGCTGTCAAAAGATGAGGCGAAACGAGCAGAAGAAGGTCCTCTAAAATGTTTTATTGATCTGCTGTATGTCTCTCTTCTGTGCCTCTAGGCTGGCCAAAGAGCTGAAGATTCAACACCGTGACTTCCCGGACGTCACTTCGGGAGCGTATGTGATGGAAGTCATTGCAAAGACGCCGGCTGCAGCGTAAGGATGATATTTTATCCATATGTGCTCAGTAAAAACTTGGTTGTAACACCGTTGGATCTCAGTGAAGCACAAATTAAAGTCATCTCGCACTGTTTCTCTGCACTGGGATGTTATCTTTGGCATGTCTCTTTGCACGTGCATGAACTTCACAGATGATTTTTTTTTTTTCTTCCCTTCCCTCAGCACTCTCCAACTCCCTCTCCTGCACTGGCTCACAGTACAAAATAGATATTAGATTTCATTTGCAACCTACCTCGTCTCACTGTCCCGTGTGCCGTTATATGCACACGCGCCCTCCCACACAAATGTCACAGCAGAAGTTAATTCGGTGTGCCTGGTCCTCTGAAATATCACCCTCCTCCCACAATGGCAGCTCATTCTAATCAGGCAGCACCACAACTCCAGAAGAGGGGATCTTGGGAGACGCTGAGGTCAGCTATTTCCTTCCAACTTCATGCAGGGAGGCTACTCGCGGCTCTGCGGTTTTCCTGCACCTCCTCACCCAGCCCCGCTCTGCAGCCCTATCCACAACAAGGCCTTGCCAGAGTTTACTCAGTGCTTTATAAATCACCCTCTTTTTGCATAACATTTCTGTGGCTCCTTTTATTTCCCCCTGCCGCATTATTTTCGAGGCTGCACTTCAAAATAACTTGCTTTTTGATCTTGTGTGGGTTTACGGCCTTTGGAAATTCCTGGCTGACCCTGCTGTAGGAACATAGGCCGTTTGCTCTTGTAGAGGTCTCTGGGTTTTAGTCAGATAAGTAACACTCTGCAGCCGAGCGTAACAGTGCACATGCTGAGTGAGCAGCACTAGCAAAGGTGCGGCAGCCTCTAATTAAATAGTTGAGAATCCACTTTTGACCGCCACTTCCATGTTTTTAGCTTTTTATTTTACCTTTTTTTTTTTCTTTTTTTTCTAATACGGGTGTGCCTGACACATTTTATGTGGTCAGCACTGTTAACCTCATGGCCAAATCATTCTCTCATTAACGTGTGTACAACAGATGTTGCATGCATTTACAGTGTTCACAGACCTGCACCAATCAAAGCATAAAACATCAGAAACACAAGCACTTTTTTCTCTTTACCTCTGCCAGAGAGGTTGCTTTTGATGCTTTTTTTTTTGTGTTTTCTGCTCAGTTTCCACAATAATCCTTTGGTGATTTCACCATCCAGTTGATGCTGCTGTCACATCGGCTAATTGGCCAGTAGAAATTGGAAGGGCTGTCAGTTTGGTACTGCAGCTAATACAAGGTTAATTAAAATAAATAAATACTGTCGCCATGTGTCAGTACGCCCAGAGCTGAAATAAAATTCTGGGAGGATGCATGAGCACACTGCCAATATTGCTTTGTGTGCAATTCTCAAACTACAAACTCAGATTGATGTAATTGTCATGTGACTACTAGTGATAAAAAATAAAAACATTGCGTGCATGCACTACAATAATTGTTTTTATCCCCTGTTGGCCAAAGGCTTGAAAGGGAATTATGTCACGATGATGTTTAGGAGGAATTTTGTGAAACTTGGTACAAGTCCTGATTATACGTTGGTAACACGCATATTATTGTATCGTTCAAGTTAGCCCCATTTTACCAGAGTTGTGGCCCTTGATTAACAAATCTAGACTCTGTCAGTTTCATGAGTGGGTGCCTGCATTCTGAAATCAACTTCTGTCACATTTTTAGGAGGAATTTTGTGACACTTGGTACAAGTCCTTGTTACGGGTGGTTAATACACATATTGTTGTATTGTTCAAATTGGGCCCATTTTACCAGAGTTATGGCCCTTGATTAACAAACCGAGACACTGTCAGTTTCTTGAGTTGGTGCCTGCATTCTGAAATCAGCTATCATATACCTTGAAATGTTGTAGAGCACTCTTGTTAGAAAATAATTCCCCATGCAAAACAAAAGTTGCTGTGGGTCACCCAGTACATATGCTGAACTCGGGGAAACATCAGCACACACTGATGACTTCATCACAAGTATGATGTGGAAGCAACAAGAAAAATGTTGTGAAAACTCATAAATGTTTTACATTTTACGATGCGTTTGCTGTCACAACATTAATTTAATTTAGGGTGAACATTTACCCTGTTTTGAGGAGTACAGGCATGGCTTTTTTCCCCCTTTTTCTTTCTTTCTTTTTTTACTATTTTGAGAGGTTCTATGACTTATACTCCACTGTGATTTATATTCCCACAAAAAATTGCACATTTGTAATTAATAATAACATTTATAATAACTATTTATATAGCACTTTAATGGTAAAACCATTAACTTGCAGCAGCCCGGCTTTATCTGATGAACACAAATGGCATTAGCACAATAGAATATTTGTATTGACAGTGTATCTGACAGTGTTAAATGAACACTGTCTGTCTATATTTCTCACTGACCCAGTGTGGACCCATACAGACACTGTCAGTGTTCATTTAACACTGTCAGATTTTGCTGTGTACCAGATTTTGAATCATTACTTCCACCTCTTTAACTTGTGCGAGTCCTGATTAATTTGGCTTTCAAATCAAATTCTTGTATTTTGAGATCAATATACGAGGTCTGTGATAAAAGTATCCGACCTTATTATTTTTTTCAAAAACTATATGGATTTGAATCACGTGTGATTACATCAGACATGCTTGAACCCTCGTGGGCATGCGAGAGTTTTTTCACGCCTGTCGGTTACATCATTCGCCTGTGGGCAGTCTTTGAGTGAGGAGTGGCCCACCCTCTCGTCGTTTTTTTCATTGTTTAGGAATGGCTCAGAGACTGCTGCTTTGTTTGATCAAAATTTTTTCAAAACTGTAAGGCACAACTGAGTGGACACCATTCGATAAATTCAGCTGGTTTTCGGTAAAAATTTTAACTGCTGGTGAGAGATTTTGGTCTGGTAGTGTCGCTTTAAGGACGGCCCATGGTGCCTGACGGCGATCTGCGCTTCGAGGCGGTAGCGTCTCGCCGTTTCAAGTTGAAAACTTCCACATTTCAGGCTCTGTTGACCCAGTAAGTCGTCAGAGAACAGAGAACTTTCAGAAGTCGTCGGCATGAGGAGTTTATTCGGACATTCCATTGTTAACGGACATTTTGTAATGAAAGAACGTGCGGGCATGTCGGGTCGGACCCGACCGCGGGGGGTCGCGACAGGAAAAACACCTCCGTTGGAAACCTTAACGTGCAAGTTGGAACATGCCCAAGCTGTTAAACAATTTCTCAGTTACTCACTTGTTGAAAGCCATCAAAAACTGCCTGAATTTTACACATGGTTTTCAACACGGAGGTGTTTTTCCTGTCGCGGCGCGCACAGATTCGCCAGGTTGTCACAGAAACAACTCGGCGAATTTGCGCGCACGTCTTTCATTCAAAAATGTCCTTAAATAGTGGAATGTCCGCATAAAGTCCTCATGCCGGCCTCTTCTGAATCTTCTCTGTTCTCTCACGACGTCCTGGGTGAATTAAGCCTTAAATTTAGATGTTTTCAGGTCAAAACAGGCCGACGACGGCGCCTGGAAGCACTGCGCAACGTCCCGCTCCGTGGGAAGTCCTTACAGCGACAGAAACACCCCATAATCTCTCATCAGCCGTTAAACTTTTCACCGAAAACCAGCTTAATTTCTCGAATAGTGTCCACGCTGATATCCCTCACAGGTCCAGAAAAAATGTTGATAAAGCAACGCGCGCCATGCGCAGCGGCTATTCAGACAAAGAGATTCCGACAGGCGGGGTGGAGCACTCCTCACTCAAGGCCTGCCCACAGGCGAATGACGTCACCGACACGTGTGAAAAAACTCACGCATGCGCACGAGGGTTCAAGATTGTCTGACGTAAAAACATATGAATCAAATCCATTTATTTTTTGAAAAAAATAAAAAGGAACGCTTTTTTCATCACAGACCTCGTATGTCTGTCTCTGCCTCTTTGTAACCTGTGGTGTATTCGGGAAAAAAAATTGCATGTGTCTCAATAAGACTGAAAAATAATGATTACATACATGAAAGTAGTGTCTCTGATTTCACTCCTGCTGTGTTCACACACACAGAGCCATGTAGAATTAAAACAAACATCTCTTCATCATCCTTCCCCAGACGGTGGATCCAATCACTGGGGGTTCCTGTAGTGCTTAGCTTAGCCATCGCTTTAGCTCAGCTTAGACAGTAACTCAAAGGGCAGGGAGCTGGTTCACATCACAGTTGTCCTGTTAAAAGCAGCCACTCCTTGTCGCCTTTCTGTCCAATTCCGTAATCACAGAAGCGACTTCCTCAGCGAAAGTGGACTGTGTCCTGTATGTAGCAGCTTAGCTTAGCATGCCACAACATGATGCTGCGGAGCGAATCACAAACACGGCCCACAAACATTTCCTGGGGTGCCAAATCATACGCCTTCAAGTCCACAAAACACATGTAGTCTGGATGGGTAAACAGTGCACCCAACCCCTGCGGGTGGTGAGCCCACAGGATGGAGATGAAAATCTACTTACATACCATTTTTGTCCACAGTGTAACTTCATACAGCTTTGTGTTGCAACAACAGCAGCAGTTGTGTGCTTTGACCTGTGACCCGGAAGTGTTAGCTAACTCTCTGCATTCATAAACGGGAACTGACATGTATGATTTTAGGGTTTACAAATGTTTTTGACCATTAAATTTACTCACTTTACCAGCAAAACAAAGTGTTAGTGGACTGGAAGTTAGCGGAACTAAATTTAGCGGAAGCTAATTGGTCCGCTGATGTTTTTCAAAGTTAACTGAAAAGCTAATCCGCTCACAAAAACGTTAGCTTCACTAATTAGCGGTTAGCAGAGCTGTGTCCACCACTGTTATGGACATTATACAAACAATATGTAGAAAACAGGTGTGATATGAGTCAGCTACATGCTACCTATTGAAGCATGGAGAACGAATTGAAACTGGCACAAATATTCTACACCCCAAAAGGAAACCTTGATACTCCTCAACATAACAGATGTCTAATAGAAGACTCGCATCGGCTTGGATTTTTTTTTTTTTTTTTTTTTTTTTTTATTTCCAAGGTCCAGTAATTTACAGATTGAAAATATTGGATCAGTGCACTGCTAATTGTAGTGTCTTACCCCAGACTGAAAATTACATAAATATTTTTCAAACAGTTGATACTTTTTGTAAAGTTAATTATAGTTGGCAACCATGCTAGCTTTTAATGTCACCATTTTCTTACAGCCACTAGCTGATACTAAATGGATCGCTATGTGCAGGAAGCATTGTCTTAACCCAGCTGTTATTATCATTTTCATTACAGCTTATTCTTCAGTAGGTCAGGTTTTTTTTTTTTTTTATGAAAATAATTTATCATGGCTTGTGAAGATGAAAGCTGCCATTTTCAAAGTTACTTGTTCTTTTTCAATGTTAATTCACTTCTTGTTTGTCACCATGCAACAACATAACCAAAGGAACGTGTAGTAGTGCAGAATGCAATTCCTGAACGGGAAGTGAAATCAACTGCAGGGATGTAACACTGACGCAAGCAGGCAGGGACACGCACATGACGGGGCCCCTGGCGTCGGGCAGCAATTGGAATTAAAGAAAAGTGGGTTGAAGTGTTTTAAACATATAATACGGTGGTGAAAGGGTGATGGAAATTTAATTACAAGGGAAGAAAAAAGAGGAAGGCTGAAGTGGGGGTGAAATGAGAGACTCAAGGAAGACTTGAAGGAGACTGGGCTGAGTGGGGAGGAGGTTCGGGACGTGGGCTGTTCGGAGAAAGTTCGTCAGACACATGAAGGTCACACAGAAGTGAGAAAAGATGAAGGAAAAGGCAATTCTCCAACTCGCATACAGGAAACACCAGAATGCATTGTATCATCAATGTTGTGTTTTTGTTTTTTTGCCAGCAAAAACATTTCCTGTAGTATTAGAACATTGACGGCTTTTGCTTAGCTGCACCTGGCTAATGTGCTTTATTTTTTAAATTAGTTTTTAGTGTTTGTTTGCTGTTAATTTCACATGCATTAGCTCAAAGTCTGCCTCATGGAGCAGTGTGACAGTTTCAGGAATATGACTGTCCCACAGTGGAACAACAATTCTTGCAATAAGTAGTATCAGTTAACAAATAAAACTCATTTATAGTTTTCTTTTTATTTCCGATCTACAAGCAAATAAAGCAACAGCAATGGTGGTAGTAAAATGAGACACAACTGGCTCCTGGAGTCTGGCAGGGGCCGGCTCGGCTCGAGACTGCACGGGTGCCTCTGGCGGGCTCCAAACCAATGAAAAGTGCCCCAAAGTCTCCTGGGTAATTAAGAGCTGTGGTGAGGCATTTCTTCCCATCTGCTGGCAGCGATGTTTGTGCCATCGGTGGTTACATTTCGCTCCTAATCCATAGTTGTTCCAAAAGACATATTTTAGTTCACTGGCAACAGTTCCATCTGCATTTAACTGTTGCCTATCGAACACGAACGTTCTTCATCATCTTTACAGCACAGCAGTTTTTTTACTTTTACGGACTTCAAGGAATTTTGCCCGGCTGACGGTCTTCATCACACTGATATTTCGTGGGGTTTTTCCTCTTCACATCATGTGACCAGCACAGGGAAGAAACGCAGAAGTAAATCATGATGCTAACTGGTGAAAAAATAACCTTAATTTGTCATGTTAAATGCAAAAATGCACTAATGCAACATGTTTGGGGTTTGCACAGGTGTGCCTTAGACTGCCCACAATAAAAGGCCACTCTGAAAGGTGCAGTTTTGTTTTATTGGAGGGGATACCAGTCAGTATCTGGTGTGACCACCATTTGCCTCATGCAGTGCAACACATCTCCTTCGCATCATCCGTGAAGAGAACACCTCTCCAACGTGCCAAACGCCAGCGAATGTGAGCATTTGCCCACTCAAGTCGGTTACGATGACAAACTAGAGTCAGGTCGAGACCCCGATGAGGACGACGAGCATGCAGATGAGCTTCCCTGAGATGGTTTCTGACAGTCTGTGCAGAAATTCTTTGGTTATGCAAACCGATTGTTTCAGCAGCTGTCCGAGTGGCTGGTCTCAGACGATCTTGGAGGTGAACATGCTGGATGTGGAGGTCCTGGGCTGGTGTGGTTACACGTGGTCTGCGGTTGTGAGGCTGGTTGGATGTACTGCCAAATTCTCTGAAACACCTTTGGAGACGGCTTATGGTAGAGAAATGAACATTCAATACACGAGCAACAGCTCTGGTTGACATTCCTGCTGTCAGCATGCCAATTGCACGCTCCCTCAAATCTTGTGACATCTGTGGCATTGTGCTGTGTGATAAAACTGCACCTTTCAGAGTGGCCTTTTATTGTGGGCAGTCTAAGGCACACCTGTGCACTAAGCATGGTGACTAATCAGCATCTTGGTATGGCACACCTGTGAGGTGGGATGGATTATCTCAGCAAAGGAGAAGTGCTCACTATCACAGATTTAGACTGGTTTGTGAACAATATTTGAGGGAAATGGTGATATTGTGTATGTGGAAAAAGATTTAGAACTTTGAGTTCATCTCATACAAAATGGGAGCAAAGCCAAAAGTGTTGCGTTTATATTTTTGTTGAGTGTATATATATATATATATATATATATATATATACTTTTCTTTTCTTTGGTTCATCCAAAGGAAAAAATGTCCTGTTTTGATTGTCGACTGTCATTATAACTTTATTTAAAATATGTCCTCTTAATATTTTCAACCTCAGAACAGTCAAAACCTCGTGCCCCCTATGATTTCTGGCACTCCTTGAGAGGGCTCATGCCCCAGGGTGGGAGCCAGGAACCTTGAGGTTGAGTGGCAGGCTTGTGACCAGAGTATCCTTAGTTTGATTCCCCATCAGACAGGAAAATCCCTTCTCTGAAAGTAGAGTGGCTTGCGTGGCAGCATGCTGTGATCAGTGCATGAATGTGAGGCATCATTTTAAAGCTCTTTGAGCATTCGCATCAGATGGAGAACACGTTGTAAAACTGTTGTTTGTTTATTTGTCTTTTATGAAACCCGTGTTTATCGCTTCTTGTCCCTTAAAGCGGCGGACTCAAAGAGCACGACGTCATCATCTCCATCAATGGCTTCAGGATCTCATCAGCAAATGACGTCAGCACTGCCATCAAGCGGGACAACACTCTGAAAGTAGTGGTGCGCCGTGGGAATGAAGACGCCATCCTCACAGTTTTTCCCATAGAGATCAACCCTTGATGTTCCCAGACTCACAACCCGGCAGCTGGAGGTCAGTTTTACTTATCCCCAGTGGACCTTATATGGGGACGGAAGAGGCGGGGCTTCTACTGCCACGCCCTTCTCATGTGGGCAGTGGTGCCACACATCCAGGAAAATTCTGGCTTTGCCTTGAAAAGAACAGATGTACTTCGCGCTCGAAAAGCAGCGCTGTGCCTTTTGTTCCACGTGAGTTTTTCACTTTTAGTCGTTTATCAATGCTACTACTGTTTGGTGACAAACATGAAAACTTTTTTTTAATCAGCTTTCTCTTGTTAAATGTCTTTTTATAATGTGGGCTTCATGCTCAAACTATCGCACTGCAATTTTAAGCAGACTATGCAAATCTGATTTTATATTTGTTTTCTAGCACCCCCCCCCCCCCCCCCCCCTTTTAAAGTACTGTAGAATGTTTTTGTTGATTTTGTCTTGTATGGTGAGGAGAAAATAAAGGGTGTACCTTCTTTTGTGTCAACACTCACTGTGCTTACTTTCTCATTTTCTTTTCATTGCTCTATTACTGATCAGCACAAAGACGTGTGTTTCTCTCTCTCTCTCTCTCTCTCTCTCTCTCTCTCTCTCTCTGAGGATCTGCACCCAGGCAGCTGACGGTGCAACACTTTGTGCGTGTCCAGTGTTTTGTTAAACTGCTGTTCATGCACATGCATCCACACAATGGGAACATAAAGGCAGCCAGGATCTGGTTTGATTTTTATTGCCTTTACATGGGTTTGACAGTGGTGTGGTGCGATCATTGGGCCGGGGGCTCTGCAGACTGACCTCAGAGACAGAAGAGTGAGCCAAGCAGAGATCTGACCCGCAGTACCGCTGTCACTCGGTCGCACAAACACACTTAATGTTATGGTGCAGAATTTTGTTTGCCACAAATATTTGGAATAAACTGGATGCCGATTTTGAGATGAAAATGTTCAAACGAGATGCACGCTGCAAACTGGTGCAGAAAAAAAGGAAAATCTATAAGGCTGCTTTAACACAAACCTCAGCAATGTGAAATCTGATAATGCTGTTTTTGTTTAAATCCATTATAAAACAAACTAGAAGAGCACTCTGTGGTGATATGCATTGTTGAAACATTTTTGTGGCTATGGCGCCATCTTATGGCACACTCAAAGTTGCAAACATTCTTATTCCAACAAAACTTTTTTTTTATCAAGTAAAGATTCTTATCAAACCTCCTGATTTCATTGTACAATCTGCCAAGTACATGATCCAAAGATGGCTACCAGTGATCAAACGCTGGAAAAAAATAGTTAAACAACCTGATTATCTTAAATTAAATTATGTCGATCTAGGGCTTTCATTTTGAAGATGGAAATTGTCTGCAAATTTAACTTACATACATTGCTCAGTAACAATATCTCTTGTAACAGATCTAGTAAAAGGCCTCAACTGAGTGGACCACAATGAAGGATGATTAGAACAGATTTTGTTGTTCTAAGAAGTAATTATTACAACTAGGAGCAATTTAGCAGTGGTGTGGAAGACAGGAGTAATGGTTGGTAACACTATTGGGAGTCAAGTACACTGTCATCAGTCCAAAATGGTCTTGTTATATCTGGAGAATGTGGGAAGCAATAGTGTAATCCAAACACCAGGCAAGAGTTCACTCACCAAAGTTCTTTAGTGCCAAATTCTTTCCAAGGATTAGGCAGCAGAATGATCCAAGACACAGAATGAGTTCAAAAACCAGAGATTCTCATACCACAGGGTCTGAACAGCAGGTGAAAAACCAGAATGCTAGCAGCAAAGGTCTATAATGTGGAGTCAAACAAACAGTAACCAGAACAAAAGCAGTAAAAGTAGTAATGTTGAATTAAAAACTCTAACATAGCACGCTAGAGAGCAGGGCGGAACCTAACACAATCTGGTGACAAGATGTTCCAACACCATTTATTAACAAACATGGAGCAATTAAACCTGGAACTGCACACACATGAATGCAGAAGTCAACAACCCAAAAGTCTAACCCAACAGGAAATGTCAGAATAAAAGCGTGACCCATAAACATTGTCAAATAATACAATAGGGAAAACTACCAAGAATAACTTGGTGAGTTTTAACATTAGACAAAAAACAGAACAACAGCCAAAATGTCAGCCATGGCACCTATGAGCATGAAGACTGATGATATTTTTTTGTTTGTTTTTTCGATAGGAAGGTTAAGTAGAGCATCAATACGAATTTGATCACCATGTGTAGGATAGAATTTCTGGCAGCCAAAACAATTCATTGCCTTGTTGGAAAGCAACAGTGCATCTGGAAAGTACTCACAGCACTTCACTTTTATGTTAAAGCCTTTTCCAAAATGGATGAAGTTAATTTTTTTCAACAAAATCTGCCACAGTCAGGGGAAGCGTGAGCTTTCACTTATCGTGACCCCTGTTCTGTGGAATGACCTCCCTCTGTCAATAAAACAGTCACTCTGTGGAGACTTTCAAGTCCAGACTTAAGACACACTTATTTTCCCTTTCCTATGGCTAGCATACTGGCATAGTACTACGCTTTTTACTCTTTTAATTAATTTTATTAGGAAACAGAGCGTGCTGCGGCCTCAACTTTCCTAAATTCTGGGTTTTTTAGTGAAGCTTAAGGCTAGTGGCCGGCGATCACCTTCGTATTTCCTGTTTTTCTTGTTATTTAATGCTGACAAATTATACTGTACTTCTTGTCTTTCTGATGCCTGATTCTGTTTTTTTTTTTCCTCTCTCTCTCTCTCTCTCTCTCTCTCTCTCTGTTTAATGTGCAGCTCCATGCAGAGATGGGTGTGGTATTTCTGCTGGAGACCCTCCTGTCCTGTGCACCAACAGCATTTCTTGTATATTTGTTTTGTGAATTGTTCTGTAATTTATGTCTGTAGCATGGCCCAAGCAGAGGGTCACCCCTTTGAGTCTGGTCTGCTTGAGGTTTCTTCCTCAGAAGCAGTTTTTCCTTACCACTGCTGCTCTGGGGATTAGTAAGGTTAGACCTTACTTGTGTGAGGCAACTCTGTTGTGATTTGGCGCTATATAAATTAAAATAAATTGAAATTAAATTGAAAATTAATCCATTTGATCACTTTGGGTGTTGAGAGTCTGTCTCAGACGAACTGCTGTGGTCCAAAATGATGCATCCGCAGTGAAGGTGGGCCAGACTAATTTTTAGTGGGGGACCATTCGGTCTGCAACACCGTTAATGTGTTACTTAGTAGTAACGCGTTACTCTAATCTGACCACTGTTTGTTGAGGAAGTCATTGATAGCCTAGATCTTAGCCTTGATTGAGAACAATCATACACCCAGACAACTCGACTCCTCACGGGTATCCCATAATTAAATGGGCAAAAACTTGGTCCTCTGCACACTGGTACTTAATCACTCACTCACTCATCTTCAACTGCTTTACTCCATTTAAGGGTCATGGGGCTGATGCTTATTCACTGATCCTAATTCAGTGACAGTATTTTCCACTTGCCTCACATCTATGCAGGATGTGCATAGAACTGTGACTCCTTATTTTGAATAAAATCAGAGCCAACTGCTGGACTTTTCTGAAAGCTTACAGCAGAAGTGTTACGTAAGAGCTGTTGTCATCTCGTAGTCCAGCAGCAGCACTGTAGCCCATAGTAACACCTCTTCTGTGTCATTATGTGTAGTCAAACTGACACTTTACACACTGTTTACATTTAAATTAGCAACTACACAGATCTGGAGTTAATTCATTCCAAAACAGATCATACTCTGGTATTTTAATGTCTAAACGACTTCTGAAGTCAGGACTGTGAGACTGTCAAATACCTGATCTCAGGCCAACCGTCTTCTAGGCCATGACAACATTACCTCACTTCTCCAGGTCGCAATTCATTCTACACTCGGGTTTATCCCATCTAATAAATTTCATGTGTATCTTTGAAGGAAATTGATAACTTTAAAATGTTGGACATCTGGTTTCCATGAAGCAGGATTATTCCTGATCTGGAAAGCAAAGAAAAATGTTCCTTATGTCGTAGTACAAACATAAGATTAATGTAGTCTGTCAGTGAGTCAGGAGTGCATTTTTGTGTAAATTTGTTGTAAGTAATAATGTACTGTAGATACTCTCTGAAATACTGGGGTTGATAGATTCATATGAGGACCAATGAACCCCCTACATTGGAGTATGATGGCATCTTTTAACATGCACAATAAAAATAAATAACCAAGACCTAGGAAAGTTGGTTGTGAAGCTTGCTGCTCTTTGCTTGTTGGTTTAAAAGAATGAAAATAAAGCTGCTAGAATGGCTCAGCCAATCACCTGACTTGAATCCAATAAAAATTTATGGTAAGAACTAAGGATCAGAGTTCATAGAAGTGGTCCACGGAACTTTCAAGATTTGAAGACTGTTTGTGTGGAAGAACGGGCCAAAATCACACCTGAACAATGCATGCTACCAAGTTCTCCATACAGGAGACATCTTGAAGCTGTCATTACCATTTTGTATAAAGTATTAAATAAATTTCAGTATTTTACCCCTGTGCCATTCCATTTTATTACACATAACTCAATTTTTGTACGTATTTGTTTTGGTTTGTTTTCATGTATAGATTACCTGGGTTGTTACTGACATCTGGTGAAAATTTCATGACAACAGTACCTTTAGAAATATATTACTGAGAAAAATGGTGACGTGTTCAGTACTTATTTTACCCGCTCTGTGTGTGTATGTATGCATATACATATATGTAGACACACATGGGAAACCGTTTTGTAAGTTTAAATGTTGTGCTAAATAAATGAAGCTAAGGAAAAGTTGTATTGCAATAATTGGGTGGGGGGGGGAGAAGGCACTTGAGATTCCACTCTAACAAACAGCAGTAGCCCTTCACATTTCCACAGAATGAAATTAAAGTCACTCGGAAGGAGCTCGGAGTCAAACCGCTGCTCCTCCACGTCGAAAGGAGCCAGTTGAGGTGGCTCGGGCATCTTTTCCGGATGCCCCCTGGACGCCTCGCTGGAGAGGTGTTCCGGGCATGTCCCATGGGGAGTAGGCCCTGGGGAAGACCCAGG
Organism: Thalassophryne amazonica; assembly: GCF_902500255.1. Classification (NCBI taxonomy): domain Eukaryota; kingdom Metazoa; phylum Chordata; class Actinopteri; order Batrachoidiformes; family Batrachoididae; genus Thalassophryne; species Thalassophryne amazonica. The sequence goes on along the minus strand of NC_047115.1, from coordinate 23,914,101 downwards.
ACACGCTGGAAGGACTACGTCTCTCAGCTGGCTTGGGAACGCCTTGGGGTTCTCCCGGAGGAGCTGGGGGAGGTGTGTGTGGATCGGGAGGTCTGGGTGGCTTTGCTTGAGCTGCTGCCCCCGCGACCCGACTCCGGATAAAGCGGAAGAAAATGGATGGATGGATGGATGGAAATTAAAGTGACTTGTGAAGGAGAGAAAAAAAATAGAATTTAAAACAAAAATACTTTTTTGAGCAGTCAAAACAACCTCATGTTCATTATGCACTCTATAGTCAGGAATTTATCAGTGAGTTTATTGTAACATGAACAGGGAACTATACGCGTACATTTAGACATTAAAACTGGCTGACCTGGGATTTTTATTAAATTGTGCAGAATATAATTTAAGCACCTGTAATTATATTTTAAGGCATTTTAAGCATTTCATTTATTTTCCACTCCTTGGTGTTCTTCACTCAATTTATTTTATCTTGACGCTTCTATAATTTGTACTCATAATAGGATTTGGAGATTAAATCTCACATTTTCCCTCTTGTACAATCTGTCAGCCCACGTTGGCGTGATTAATAAAAGAACCAAAAACTACTTGTGGCTGCCAGAAAGTTATGTTATCTTGGTTTATTATAGTGCATGTAACCACAACAATAGGAAATGATATTCGCTCCTGTGTGTGTGTGTGTGTGTGTGTGTGTGTGTGTGTGTGTGTGTGTGTGTGTGTGTGTGTGTGTGTGTGTGTGTGTGTGTGTGTGTGTGTGTGTGTGTGTGTGTGAACAAAATAGGAATGAAAGGCATTAGGGGGGCTGATACATCCCTGAGCACACTACACACCACAATATAAATGTACACACACACATATATATATATACATACGCCTCGTCCAATATAACTTTTCTTCATCCAATATTTCTCTATGTTGGATGACTTGCCATCCATCAATTGTTATGTTCTCCACCCCCCTCCCAAATTAAGCAAACAACAAAGAGTCAAGTAAATTAGATCAATTAATTTTGTTATAAACAGCATATGAATGCTTCTAAAACGCCAGTAGCGTGCTTGTCTACCTCCTTAGTGTTTTTGGCATCCTTGGAGTTGAATATTTCCACCAGTTCCTCCTCTGTGAACTCAGCAAACCTTGCTGGCAGATGATTTTCTGCTGTTGTTGACATGTTTGTTGCCATTTTTTCAACCAGCGTCTGTCAGCAAGTTCCTGACCTCTGCTAAGTCATTAGTGATGTCATCTCATGAATAATTGTATGCTGTGCTCTGATTGGCTAGCTGTTGGCAGTAAGCTCTAACGCTATTGGTCAGTGGGAACCGATCCAATATAACTTTTGGTCCTAGCCTTTTTGGATCCAACATAACTTTTTGGCTCCAAGCATGCCAAAATACAGGTAAAGGATGGACAGAAAGGCTAATCTGTGATTGGCTATTGCAATCTGAGTGGAGAACACACACACACACATGTATATATATATATATATATATATATATATATATATATATATATATATATATATATATATATGTAATAGTGTTTTTGACTATGTATGACGTCATCATATGACTTCTGTGTGATTTCATTGAAAAATCAGTCATACCAATCAATCACAAATATTTTGCTGATCAATATGTGCTTCAGATCATCCAACTAGGCTTCTTGGTTGTTGAAATATTTTTCCGTAATCTTGACCTTTCACCAAACTCCTCCAAAATCACCTCTCGATATACAGTCAAATACTCTCATCAAGTTTGATCGATCTTGGCTTCTTGGTCGCCGAGGTAAAAAGGTGTTATTCACATCATGTTTTCACCTTGACCGTTGACTCCAAAATCTGATCACTTTTAAATACCTAACCACGTGAAAAAAGTTAACTACCAGTGGCAAGCAACAGTCTGAATATCTTATAATTCTACATTGACACAATCCCCATGAATAAATCCACTCTATCTGAAAGAATCCTCTAAACTGTATATATTTACTCCATTTGCAGTTCATAATTGGTAAATGCTGCCATTGTGTTGGGGCACTGTTTCCTTATTTTAGTAAAGTTACAGTTTTTATTTAATATGTTGCATAGCTGGCTTGGTGCTATCTTGGCCTTATGTGCAATATCAAAGCACTGGCATTACATGGAATGTTGGTAGGGGCTGAATGCATCCACTGTGAGCAGCAGATTTATAAAGTCCTTAAAAAAAATACAAACCGTATTTTCCGAAGTATGAATAGTGCTGGAGTATAAACTGAACCTGTTAAAAAAAGAATGCCTCTTGAAGAGAGAAAACCCCATATACTATAAGTTGCACCAGCGTATAAATTGCACTGGACTATAAGTTGCACCTTTTTTGTGTATTATCAGTTCTTCAATTGGGATATTTGTGCATAGTTGTAGTTTAGTTTTTATTATTAGCACTTATTATTTTATTATTAGAGTTTATTTAGTTTAATGTTTTAATTCCTGTGAAATTCCTATTAAAAATAGTCATTATAGCTGTTATTATTGGTGATGAGTGTGTGATTTTTCATTATATAAGTCACACCGGAGTAAAAGTTGCAGAAACTCCCAAACTACCATATTTTCCGGACCTGTCAAAAAAGGCCTATTGAAGAGGAAAAACTCATATTTTAGTCTCACCAGAGTATAAGTCGCACTGAAGTATAAGTTGCACCTTTTTAAATGTATTTTTAGTTAACTAATTTGGGAATTATGTGCATGGTTGAAGTATACTACTTATTATTCACATTAAATCTTTCAATATTGGAGTTTATTTTGTTTAGTACTTTAAATCCCGTGAAAGTCCTAAATAGTTACTATAAATATTAATATGAATAATGTGTGATTTTGTTTTTTTATTTTGGTATATAATTTGCACCTGAGTATAAGTCGCAGGGCCTCTCAGACTACAATAAATAAATAAAATACAATTAAACAAACAAACAAAACCTGTGACATACTCCGGAAAATACAGTAGTTAAAAAGCCTGAGCAACGGGAGCTTCTTAATGCAATGGATTGTTCAGGTGTCCTGAAAACCTTGCTTCTCATAGTGTGATGCTAATGCGCTACAGTTTGCATGAGAATTCACTAGCATCACATGATGTAATGTGAAACAAGCTAACATTAGCATGAAAATTCTAACAGGCTACTGCTGGCAGGAAAATGTGCGAGCACCGCATAAATCAAATAAAATCAAATCAATTTTATTTATATAGCGCCAAATCACAACAAACAGTTGCCCCAAGGTGCTTTATATTGTAAGGCAAAGCCATACAATAATTACGGAAAAACCCCAACGGTCAAAACGACCCCCTGTGAGCAAGCACTTGGCGACAGTGGGAAGGAAAAACTCCCTTTTAACAGGAAGAAACCTCCAGCAGAACCAGGCTCAGGGAGGGGCACTCTTCTGCTGGGACTGGTTGGGGCTGAGGGAGAGAACCAGGAAAAAGACATACTGTGGAAGACAGCAGAGCTCAATCACTAATGATTAAATGCAGAGTGGTGCATACAGAGCAAAAAGAGAAAGAAACACTCAGTGCATCATGGGAACCCCTCCAGCAGTCTAAGTCTATAGCAGCATAACTAAGGGATGGTTCAGGGTCACCTGAACCGCTCTGCAGTCTGAGAGTGAAGCACTCTATTGGGGTGATATGGTACTATGAGGTCCCTAACATAAGATGGGACCTGATTATTCAAAACCTTATAAGTAAGAAGTAGAATTTTAAATTCTATTCTAGAATTAACAGGAAGCCAATGAAGAGAGGCCAATATGGGTGAAATATGCTCTCTCCTTCTAGTCCCCGTCAGTACTCTAGCTGCAGCATTTTGAATTAACTGAAGGCTTTTCAGGGAACTTTTAGGACAACCTGATAATAATGAATTACAATAGTCCAGCCTAGAGGAAATAAATGCATGAATTAGTTTTTCAGCATCACTCTGAGACCAGACCTTTCTAATTTTAGAGATATTGCGTAAATGCAAAAAAGCAGTCCTACATATTTGTTTAATATGCGCTTTGAATGACATATCCTGATCAAAAATGACTCCAAGATTTCTCACAGTATTACTACAGGTCAGGGTAATGCCATCCAGAGTAAGGATCTGGGTAGACACCATGTTTCTAAGATTTGTGGGGCCAAGTACAATAACTTCAGTTTTATCTGAGTTTAAAAGCAGGAAATTAGAGGTCATCCATGTCTTTATGTCTATAAGACAATCCTGCAGTTTAGCTAATTGGTGTGTGTCCTCTGGCTTCATGGATAGATAAAGCTGAGTATCATCTGCGTAACAATGAAAATTTAAGCAATGCTGTCTAATACTGCTGCCTAAGGGAAGCATGTATAAAGTGAATAAAATTGGTCCTAGCACAGAACCTTGTGGAACTCCATAATTAACCTTAGTCTGTGAAGAAGATTCCCCATTTACATGAACAAATTGTAATCTATTAGATAAATATGATTCAAACCACAGCAGCGCAGTGCCTTTAATACCTATGGCATGCTCTAATCTCTGTAATAAAATTTTATGGTCAACAGTATCAAAAGCAGCACTGAGGTCTAACAGGACAAGCACAGAGATGAGTCCACTGTCTGAGGCCAAAAGAAGATGATTTGTAACTTTCACTAATGCTGTTTCTGTACTATGATGAATTCTAAAACCTGACTGAAACTCTTCAAATAGACCATTCCTCTGCAGATGATCAGTTAGCTGTTTTACAACTACCCTTTCAAGAATTTTTGAGAGAAAAGGAAGGTTGGAGATTGGCATATAATTAGCTAAGATAGCTGGGTCAAGTGATGGCTTTTTAAGTAATGGTTTAATTACTGCCACCTTAAAAGCCTGTGGTACATAGCCAACTAATAAAGATAGATTGATCATATTTAAGATCGAAGCATTAATTAATGGTAGGGCTTCCTTGAGCAGCCTGGTAGGAATGGGGTAGCCTATTAGCCTATAAGATGCTAATAGGCTAATATTAGCTGATGCTACATAACGTGGCTGATGTTACAGTTTTTGTCAATCACTTTGACACTACTGTCAGAACCTTGATGTCATTTTTCATAACTCTAGATACAAAACATGGCATTGTGTATTCATATCTTTAAAGAAAGCTTGCACTCACAGAAATACCATAGGGACATTTCTTTAGATCACCCACACACAACATACACATAGATTCACTGTTTAGTTGTTCATACAGCCATTAAATATTGTAGTACAAAATATGTAATACTTTTCATCCTGTGCTACCTACACATAATGTCAATGTAAAAGGATTAGCAGAGAGATTACCACAGACACAGTGGAATCATTGAACAAAGCTCAAATTTATTGATGAATACAAACTAAATGACAACACAGGTTGAATGAAAGCAACAATTACTGTAACAAAAAAAAAAAAAAATCCTGCCGTGCTCCTCACCTGGCTACTGTGGCTACTGTACAATAAGAAAAAAAGAGCTAAACAAAGGATCAACAATCACTCATCATCCCCATCAACCCTGTCTTGTGGATTGGTCCACAGGTTCTCATCCACATCCGCATAGATGATTTTGTTTATCAAACATCTTGGTAAATACCTTCATGCATGGCGAAACCAGGCCTGACACTGGTCTGATGTAATGTCACCACAGGCATTATCCATGTCCTGAAGAAGGTTCACTTGTTGATGCGGATGCCGATTATACACTTTCGAAACATTCCTCAATGGGGTTAAGGAAAGGAGAGTATGGGGGTACACAGTGAGGAACTGTGGATCGGCCTGAAACCCATGCCTGCACCAGATGAGCGTGGTGGAACCTAACGTTGCAGTGGAACCTGACTTTGTCCTACACAATGATATACGTAAATTACACCAACAGCACAATGACATAGATTAAAACAACAGCTCTACAGACTAGAGTTAGCTCAACAAGAAATGCAACAAGGAGCCCTGCATTGTATGTGCCAATCTGAGCTCTACGCCCTACCACACCATCTTCTGATATCGCCACTCACATACTAATGTTGGCCCCATGTCGTCCAGGTACTTGTATGGTTGCCCGATGGCCAATTAAATTTCACCCTCTCCTCCTTGTCTTGGCCAGGTTGAAGCCTGCCTCATCCACAAATTCAAATTTGTGATGATTTCCATCTGCATCCAGGGCCATCACCCTCTATGTACAAAAAGACATGTTGGAAAGAGAATTACTGCACAGTATTGATTACAGTATAATGATGGGGAATTTTTCACAAACAGGCATCATGAAACTGAACATACTCAATCCTCAGTTGCTTCAGTCTGTCTGCATTTCTTTCAAAAAGCACAAGGTACAACTGTTTGAGGGACACCTGGTGCCTTTTCAGAACACGTGCAGTGGTCGGCAAACTTCTGGCTTCCACATTCCTGAAGAGATCTTCATCATCCAGGATGTTCGGTCTGATTTCTCCAAGCCGAATGTCATTTCTGGCCTAGACCATGTTGATCACAGCCTGTTCCTGTTCCTCAGTGAGGAGTGTGTCTTGACTCCACTATTGGGTCTAGCCTCAATTCTGTAGTGAATATGACAGGTAGAATATGTCATCATACTGTAAAACACATTTGAAGACTTATTGGTTCTCATTGCGAAAAGTTCTACTGATTGAGGCCACAGTTGATCTTCTAAGGTTTGGTTGTATCATTCTCGCTGCCTCAATCATTGTCATGCCATGACTGATGACATGATCTACAACCATTGCTCTAATCTCATTGGAGACTCTTTGCCATTGCTGTCTTGGTCCTTGTCCTTGTCCTTGTCCTCGACCCCGTTCCCCCACACCTCTCAAATGGGGCCCATGGCCACCTCACAAAAGGGGTGCTTGTCCCCTGCCATTCCTTTGACCACGTCTTCCACCTCTTCCTTCTCCTACTTGACCTCTATGGTGCCCAACTGCCTGCTCCATGTTGTATCACTGCAGATGTTGTTGTGGATGCCACTTATTTACGAGGTCTACTAGAAAAGTATCCTACCTTTTTATTTTTTTCAAAAACTATATGGATTTGAATCACGTGCGATTACATCAGCCAACCTTGAACCCTCGTGCGCATGCGTGAGTTTTTTCACACCTCGGTTGCGTCATTCGCCTGTGGGCAGGCTTTGAGTGAGGAGTGGTCCACCCCTCTCGTCGGATTTCTTTTGTCTGGGAACTTCCTGAGAGACTGGCGCTTTGCTTGATCAAAATTTTTTCAGAACCTGTGAGGCACATCGAAGTGGACACCATTCGAGAAATTCAGCTGGTTTTCGGTGAAAATTTTAACGGCTGATGAGAGATTATGGAGTGTTACTGTCGCTTTAAGGACTTCCCCCGGAGCGGGACGTCGCGCAGCGCTCCGAGGTGCCGTCGTCAGCCTGTTTCGAGCTGAAAACCTCCAAATTAAGCCTCTGTTGACCCAGGACGTCGTGAGAGAACAGAGAACTTTCAGAAGAGGTCGGGATCAGCAGTTTATCCGGACATTCCACTGTTAAAGGAGATTTTGTAATGAAAGACGTGTGGACGGATTGGCGCGTCGGCAGGCAGCTAGCGCGGCGCGCCACCACAGGAAATACACCTCCGTGTTGATAACCATTTGTAAAAACCAGGCGGCTTTTGATGGCTTTCAGTTGAGTGAGTATCTGAGAAATTGTTTAACAGCTGGACATGTTCCAACTGGTCCTTAAGGCTTCCAATGGAGGTGCTTTTCCTGTGGCGGCGCGCCGCGCCAGCGGCCTGCATCTGCACGTCTTTCATTACAAAATGTCCTTTAACAGTGGAATGTCCGGATAAACTGCTGATCCCGACCTCTTCTGAAAGTTCTCTGTTCTCTCAAGATGTCCTGAGTCAACAGAGGCTTAAATTTGGAGGTTTTCAGCTCGAAACAGGCTGACGACGGTGCCTGGAAGCGCTGCGCGATGTCCCGCTCCGTGGGAAGTCCTTAAAGCGACAGTAACACTCCATAATCTCTCATCAGCCGTTAAAATTTTCACCGAAAACCAGCTGAATTTCTCGAATGGTGTCCACTTCGATGTGCCTCACAGGTTCTGAAAAAATTTTGATCAAGCAAAACGCCAGTCTCTCAGGAAGTTCCGAGACAAAAGAAATCCGAGGAGAGGGGTGGACCACTCCTCACTCAAAGCCTGCCCACAGGCGAATGACACAACCGACAGGCGTGAAAAAACTCACGCATGCGCACGAGGGTTCAAGGTTGGCTGATGTAATCGCACATGATTCAAATCCATATAATTTTTGAAAAAAATAAAAAGGTCAGATACTTTTCTAATAGACCTCGTATACCCACACCACAAGGTCAGATCAATCACCAGTAACGAATTGGTGTCACAGGTGGTGTCAGTCATTGTCGTCAACCTGAAACTTTCATAAACTGAACATGCTCATCCTCGGTTTCCATAAGACTGTGCTTTAAGAGTAATGCGACAGTTACTTGTCATTTTGAGCAGTTGTATCTAGAGGTGGGTGATATTGAGCCGATACCAAGTAAATACGGGTCCAGTATTGCCGATAAATACCGATACTGATACTTTTTCATATTTAAGCTTCATAGATCCAAAGGATCCAAAAGACCTAGGATAGAATTTCGCCAAACATTGTACGTGACAACAAAATACTTTATTATTACAATCATTACAACATTTTTGTTTAAAAAATATCACTCAACACAACTTAAAACAAAATCTCCTGAGGTAGAGGGCTGACAAACCACAATACAAGGGTGCGCTGCTCCGTGTTGTGTTACACAGCGCAGCGCTGCTCTTACAGACAGAGTAGACTTTGATGAATCTGCGTGCACAGCAGTCAGTGCGTGCGGGGAGAGAAAAAAAGCTTGAGTATTGATCTTTTTACATGAGGAGAGTTCAATATCAATACCAGCGTTGGTATCGATATTATCAATATTAGGATCGATCCGCCCACCTCGAGTTGTATCACCTGATAGTTAGATTACTGTAATGAAATAGACAGTCATCTCAAATGTAATGTGTGAATTGCATTTTGAAATGGTTATACTTTGATGTTGTGTCATTTTGAACAGGTGATTACAGTTCAGTGGACAAATGATCTTTGGTTTGTGTGAATTGTATCCAAGAAAAAAAAAAGTGGAAGAAAAAAAGTGTTGAGTTTTTTTTTTTTTTTTTTTGGTCGTGTACATACCAGCATGGTTGACACACATATTTGGGCCTCAGAGAATTATGGTATAGATTAGCTCAAATAGGAACATTGGCACGGTAGCACCTTTCTGGGCTTGATCAGTAAACTTGAATTTTTGTTGTTGAGTACGTCAGTTTATTTTGGCACGACTTCAAGTTGATTCGACGAATACAGTCCTCTACTGCCCCCTATCGTTTGTTATGGTTTATTTTAGTGAGCCAATCATGGTCGCGTTTGCTCCTACTGTCTCCAGACACGTGAAACGTTTCTTGCCTCTGATTGGCCAGTTCGCATTTTGTAAAGCACGACTCGGACGGTCTTTCCAGGGGAACAAGGAGGGAGGGGATATATTTTAATGGCCGTCAGTATCACTACAAATTGCGAAAAGTCTGGATTTGCCAATGAGTTTAGCCAAAACTACATGCGGATGGGCTTAGATCGCATTTTAGCACTGTCTCTGGGATATATGCGGGTTGGAGATGCGTTGCTAGTGCTGTTTATGCTCCACTGAACGGACTTTTACCAGCTTCAATTCTGCGCGAGTGTGGGAGCAGGCCTAGCCGGCTGGCTAAACACCTAGCCGGAGTTTAAGGTAATACCTTGTGTTGCTGGCAATTTTTAAACTTTTTTTTAACATTTTATGTCTGAGTTGAGCTGTATAGGATAAACAGTTTCCTTTTCATTGCAGATAAAAGCTCCATAGTGTTTCATTTAGTGAGGTATAGAATGTAAACAGGGAGCTGACGTTAGCATAGTGTAGCATCGTCGAAGCTAATTGCTAACTTTGTAACTTTACAGCACGGAGCAGGCCCGCGTGCACTTAACACGCCGAGCCACGTTACGTCTCTCTCGTCTGTCTGGAGTTAAGGAAATTATGTCCTGGTTTAACTAAAACGTTAGGAATCTATCTCTAAGATCATAAATTATTGTTCCTTTTTGTGAAATTTGGCAGCCATGCTATTAAAGTTAGAAGGCTAGCTGTGCTATCAGGGAGTAAGTTGGAGCTAATGTTTCTCTGAATGACAGCTGATTGTGATCGTTAAAAACTAACGTCACCCCACTTGGTGTGTGTGTGTGTGTGTGTGTGTGTGTGTGTGTGTGTGTGTGTGTGTGTGTGTGTGTGTGTGTGTGTGTGTTTTAACTCAAATCCAGTGGTAATATTTTGTTACTCAAGTATGTAATGTGATGTTTTAGTGGAAGATTTTTTCTCTGCGCTGGTAAATGTGTTGGGACCTGGTCAGCAACAGTGCAGGTGATTGGTTCTGTCCACCCCAACCAGTATGTGCAAACAGTAACTCAAAAACAAGGCATCCAGAAAATTGCAGGGCATTGCTGTCACCAGCTACTATTTTGCTTTAGCGAGGTATCAGCGTGTGACGTTATCAAATGTGTCATAGGAGAGCAGAGCAGGTGTCCTATGCAGAAAACCTCATTTCAGTATCTCATCAGGTTCTTGAGATGTGTATTTTAGACATTGACCTCTGATTTGACCTTAGACTTATATGACCTTGACATGTTGTAAGACAACATAGTCTGCTGAGTTTTCCACCAGGTTTCAGGGAAATTGCTCTTTTTTGCTGTGTGGACAGACAAACATGGCCATTACAGTAGTGTTTTTCTGCTTCACATTAAGACCAATACATGCTCCCATTTTAAATCTCAACCAAAATAATTGAGCATAATGACAGCAAACCTGTCTCTGGTGAACTTTGATACACCAGATGGATAGAAAGAGTAATACTGTTTAGTTAGGTTTTGTTTGTTATATCCCATACTATTGAATGGTTGGTGGATCATGTCAGAACAATGACCAAAATTTCTGAGCAGCTGAGGTGGAGCCTGCATGTACAGTTCATCTGGAAAGTATTGACAGTGCTTCACTTTTTCCACATTTTATGTTATAGTCTTATTATTATTATTATTATTATTATTATTATTATTATTTTTGTTTGTTGCAAAAAGTAAAAAACAAAACAAAGAAATTGCATGTACATAAGTATTCACACCCTTTGCTCAATACAGTAGCAGTTCTTGAGTATGATGCCACAAGCTTGGCACACCCATCTTTGGGCAGTTTTGCTCATTCCTCTTTGCAGCACCTCTCAAGCTCAGTCAGGTTGGATGGGGAGCATCAGTGCACAGCCATTTTCAGATCTCTCTGGAGATGTTCAATTGAATTCAGGCCTGAGCTTTGGCTGGGCCACTTGAGGACATACACAGAGTTGTCATGAAGCCACTCCTTTGATATCTTGGCTGTGTTTTTACAGTAATTGTCCTGCTGAAAGATGACCCATCACCCCAGTTTGAGGTCAAGAGCACGCTCGAGCAGGCTTTCATCTAGGATGACTCTGTACATTGCTGCATTCATCTTTCCCTCAGTCCTGACTAGTCTCCCATTTCCTGCTGCTGATAAACATCCCCATGATGCTGCCACCACCATGCTTCACTGTAGTGATGGTGCCTGGTTCTTCCAAACATGATGCCTGGCATTCACTCCAAAGAGTTCAGTCTTTGTCTCATCAGACCAGAGAATTTTGTTTCTCATGGTTTGAGAGTCCTTCAGGTGCCTTTTGGCTAACTCCAGATGGGCTGCCATGTGCTTTTTACTGAGCAGTGGCTTCCATCTGGCCACTCTACCATACAGGCCTAATTGGTGGATGGCTGCAGACATGGTTGTTCTCCTCTCTCCACAGAGAAGTGCTGGAACTCTTGACAGAGTGACCATTGGGTTCTTGGTCACCTCCCTGACTAAGGCTCTTCTCCTCCTTTCTGTCATTTTAGACATGTGGCCAGCTCCAGAAAGAGTCCTGGTGGATCAGAACGTCTTCCATTTACAGTTGATGAAAGCCACTATGCTCACTGGGACCGTCAAAGCAACAGAAATGTTTCTGTACCCTTCCCCAGATTTGTGCCTTGAGACCATCCTGTTTTGGAGGTCTACAGACAATTTCTTTGACTTCTTGCTTGGTTTGTGCTCTTACATGCACTGTCAACTGTATGACATTATATGTAGACAGGTGTGTGACTTTCACATCATGTCCAGTCAACGGAATTTACCCCAGGTGGACTCCAATTAAGCTGCAGAAACATCTCAAGGATGATTGGTGGAAACAGGATGCACCTGAGCTCAATTTTGAACTTCATGGCAAAGGCTGTGAATACTTATGTATGTGATTTATTATTTTTTTCTTCATTTTTAGTAAATATGCGAAAATCTCATAAAAACAATTTTTTCACACTGTCATGGGTTTTTGTGTGTAGAATTTTGAGGAAGAAAAAAGAATATCATCCATTTTGGAATAATGCTGTAACATAACGAAATGTGGAAAAAGTGAAGTGCTGTGAATACTTTACAGATGCACCGTAGATTGCTTGCCTTTTGAACTTACGGCGCTCCTGTGCTCATTGTCCGTCACCCAGCCAACAAACTATCAATCCAAGGTGAGAAATATGATGCCCATTATGTAGGCCAACAGCAAGATAAAATACAAGGGAACACACCAGGAAGTTAAAACCAGAATTAATTCATGAATGGTATGCATGGCTGTGGATGGTGGCAAAACCGTCTGTCATTACTGCAGATTAGTGATGACATACTTAGAAAAACTGCTGCAGAATGTTTCCCAACTTTTGCATCATCCATCGTTGCAGAGTATGTAACAAAAGGAAGACGTCACATGTTGTGTCCTAAATGGGGCCTCATCAACTGTTTCAATGCGATGTGTTTTAACATCCCATTTGATTTGCCACATATGGTGTTGATACATATCAGAAGTGAATGAACGAGGTTTGCACTTCATATTTAAAGGCTACAGTCAGTGCAGGGTCTGTATGTCCAGAACCACATTTTCTCTATCACTTTTATACTATTTTTTTGTTTTTATTTCTGTTCACAGTGAATATGTAACAGAAGCAACGGAGATGGCATCCAGATTCGGTAAAACCTACAATCGCAAGGGAGGGGAAGCTAATTCAAAATTCGAAGAAGTCTTTTCCAATAAGAAGTCCACACTGACCACCAAATGGGGGGAGACCACCTACAAGGCTCAGCTGGGGACCAAAAGGCCACTGTTGAAATCAGATGCTCCTGAACTCTCCAAGAGGCCCAGACTAGAGGACAGTGATAGTGAAGAAGACCCGTTTGGGTTTGACAGCGATGAAGAGTCCAAGACTGTTACCTCTCACAATGTGCCACAGTCTAAAGGTGATGAAAGGGATGGAACAAAGACAAGCTGTGTTCCGTACAGTGTGACGACTCCATGTGGGCCTGTAAGCTCAACAACCACATTCACAAGTAAGTTCTTAAAAAAGATCCAGGTCATTCGGGGAATAAAGATTATGTCAAGTATGTACTGTTAGAACAGTAGCAGATGGAGTAGGTAGCTCTGTTGCACCAACCTATTGACCAGGATCCAATTCCAGGTGTGTGCTTCAGGCTACCTGTTTGTGTCCTTACAACACACATCATTTGTATTGTCCTTGCCCTTGCAGCTATAATGGTACCAGTTTGGTTGGAGAAGTAGCCTGTGATGGACTGGTACTGGGAGAATTATAGTGTGTAATGTGCTTCACACTGTGATGTTCGGGGATAAGCATCAGCCTGATGCGACTGAAATTGCTTCTTAGTTTTTTAAGAATTACTTTATGAAAAATAATTATTGTGCAGCTTTATAACGATGGAAGCTGGAAATCTGCAAAATAGGTAAGTTGAGGGCTGCCCAAATTCAGCTAAAAGTTGGGTTGCACGGCGCAGTAGTGGTTAGCACTATTGCCAAACAGCAAGAAGGTCGTGGGATCGCATCGCGCCCTTTCTGTGTGGAGTTTGCATGTTCTCCCCGTGTTTGCGTGGGTTTCTTCCAGGCTCTGCGTTTTTTTTCTGCAATCCAAAACATGCACATTTGGTTCTGCTCCTTTCTCTGCCCCTGAACAAGGCAGCGTCTCTACATGTGGAGTTGGTCCCCGGTGCCAGACTTTGGCTGCCCACTGTTCCAAGTGGTTGGATTGTGTCTAATTGTAATTAGGATGGGTTAGGACAAATTTCATTGTATGTATATATGTATGTACAGTCACAATAAAGGCTCTATTCTGTTCTAAATGATGTGATGTAGTCATCACGTAGACAGAAAACTGTATTGTAGATTTAAAAAAAAGGCGAAAAGAATGATTTGGAATTTATTAGTTTTGATGATCACTTTTGTGAAGGGAATTTTTTTTTTTTGCCACTAACACTGTTTTAATATCTACATAATGACAACATGACATCATTTAGCAACTTTTAGCTAAATTTGAACAGCCCTCACCTTATCTGTACGTAGGAAGTTATGAGTCCTATGATTTTGAAAATAGACCACACTTATTCTTCATTGGTTAAAATAATGTGTGCCATCATGACTGTTATGGATTATGGACTTTACTGAACTGCTGGAAACAAATGCTGAGGTAAGTAGCTGCCTTCTTTTCACCAATGGTTTTAGAACTTCTCTTTGCATTAACTGAGGTAAATATCCACGTGTACAGAAGCAGCTAAACACTACGTGCTTGCTACACTTCTAATATTTTATGCTATTCAGTGGCCAGGAGAAGCATTTTGCTGCTGTGTTTTTTGTGATTGCACCGAATACCTCCTTCATTTTAAGTGAGTGAAATGTTTAACTCAAAACAAGAAAAAAAAAAAAAGAAGCTCTAATCACCCTTTAAGTTAAATTTGTTGGTGACTGGTAGTGGTACTGTCCTCCCAGCAAGAAGGTCCCAGGTGCCCCCCATGCCCCATTCTCCACGTACATTTGACCCTTCACCAGGAAGGGCACCTGGCATAGAACTTGACAAATCAACATGCAGAGCCATGCAGGATCAGGAAGTCTGAAGGCATTGTTCTCTTTCAGACTTTATTTCCTCATATGACATCAGTAAATTCACTTTGTGTAGCCTCTACTATTTTGATATTTATCTTTACATGTTAATTCTTTAGGTTGTTGTAACAGCTGTTTGATGTGACTTGCAATTGTTTTCTCATTTATAGGCCAGCAACCATCTGCGGACTGTACAGTTACAAATCCTCAACCTTGGCAAAGAAGCACACCAGATAGCAATCCAACACCTGCGTGTGTGGTCTCGTTTTCAAAAACAGTGTCATATGATGAGCAGAACTCCTTAGGAACCCAGAGAGCAACATCTTCTCTGAATACAGATAGCTCTGTTCTCTGTCAACAGTCCACTGATGAACCAGGTGGTGGTAGAGATTTTCAGACGTCATCGTGTGATGGAGTTCCATCTCAAGAAATGAAAATGGCTGAGCTGCAGTCAACAACAGCGCCTCATGCAGAACCAGTGGACAACATTCCCCCTTCCCCTTTCACATTAAGGGCATCAAACTGCAAGACATATTATCGTCCTAACCGGCCCAATAAAATATCCACTGAACCTACTGAAAGTGATGAGGTCTGCAACAAGCCCCTTGATATGGTTCATACTCAAGATAAACCCAACAGTGTCCCTTCAGCTGGTGCAGGTAGTGCTGCTGCCGTTGTTGCTGCTGCCAAGGTTAATACAACAGCGAAGCCTGCAGGCAGAGGTGGTGGGAGGGTACGAGACTACACCGTTTTGCATCCTTCCTGTCTCTCCGTGTGCAATGTTACCATCCAGGACTCTATAGAGCGTAGTAGCATAGAAGAGCTGGTTGTCCCAGCAGCCCCTGCAGACCTTGGAGAAGCAGGGCAGATGAAGAAAAAGTCTGACGTTCTGCCATCCAGACCTGCCCGGTAAGAATCTTTGCTATTCATGTAATGTTTCGCAGCATGTATTGAGGAAAATATTACCAAAAGATTCAATTTAAAATGATATCTTTAGAGGAAGGTATCTTAACAAAGTCTGTATTTGGTTTTTATGAACTTTCATCAGTTCTCTCTTCTTACGATACATGCAGGATTACATATTATTGAATGGTCTGCTTTAGGGCTGCAGCTCGATTATTTTAGTAATCGACTATTCTATTGATTATTCTGGCAATTAATCGGATAAAAAGTAGTTTTGCGTTTTTAAACAACTTCAGTAGTACAGGGCTGTGGAAGTAAATTGGTGCCATCAGAGTTTGAATTTGAATTTTTAAGGTTGAATTTTTTTTAGTATCAAAATCAGAGTTTGTAGTTGAATTTCTAAGGTTGAATTTGTCAATCAAAATATTCAGCCTCAAAAACTTCAACCTAAAAAAATTCAACCTCAAAAAATACAAAAGTAGGGAGAAGCAATCGATCCCTGTCTCAGTCATCCAACATTTATGGAAGTAAATCTGTGACATTGGATGATTGAGACAGGGATTGATTGCTTCTCCCTACTTTTGTATTTTTTGAGGTTGAATTTTTTTTTTTTTTTTTTTTTTTGGTTGAAATTTTTGAGGCTGAATACTTTGATGCTAAACAAATTTAGCCTTTAGAAATTCAACTTCAAGCTCCGATTTTGATGATAAAAACATTCAACCTTAAAAATTCATATTCAAACTCTGATGGCACAGATTTGCTTCCAAACAGGGCTCTGCCTAAAGCAATGGCACAATGTCGCTGCGCCAAAGTGTTTACATTTTGCTGAAATGGCGATGGGATGTGGCTTTCTGTTTTGTTTTGTCTCCCCCCCCCCCCAACTTGTAAAATGTAATTTTTGATTTTTAATCCCTCTTTCTCTGTGATTCAGCAGATGTATTTCAGCTGGAGGTTGAACATGCAAGCCTCAGTCAGTTTTTTTTTTTTTTTTTTTACCTATTATTTTATTTAAGTTACTGTGTTTGTGAAGCGTTGTGTGTTGCCCAAAAAAGTGAAACTTAAAAAGTGAAACACTCAATGCGAGTCTGAGCAAAACACAAAAGAAAGAGTGGACTTTTGCTGAGAGGATCTTTCAGAAACTGTTTGTCAGTGTGGCCGGGGACGGAGCTGTGACTCACCTGGTATGAGGGGAGAGAGACCGGGCAGAGAGAGACAGCAGCTGGCCGCCGGGTCAGTAGTCACTCCCATCATAGAGTGGACCGTGTGTTGTGTTGTGTTGTTTTTTTTTTTTTTTTAATACACAAACGCTTTGCTTTAAATGCGCAGTCAGTCCATTTCAAACAATCAGCGTGGACTCTTTCTCTTAAAAGGCTTTATTTTACTTTGTTGTGTTGGAAAGCGGTAGCTTTTGGTGCTAAATGGATTATCATTTTTTTTTTTTCTGGGGATGTTACAGTGCCACACACAGGCCTGGCATATGTAGTACAACATTAAACGGAGCTTCGAGGCGCAGTATTTGCCTCGAACATTTTTTGTAATCAAATTATTTGATTTCCTCAACTAATCGTTTCAAGTCTGCTTTGAGCGCTTGTGGACGTTAGATAAATTTTTTTTTTTTTTTTTTGTGTGTGTGTGTGTGTGTGTGTGTGTGTGTGTGCTGAACCCTGAAATTGAAATTTGGTCTTATGAGAACAGCGCATTAAGCAGACCAGGTTGTTCAGTGGAATAAGCACTTGGGCTGCCTGGTCACACTACCTGTCTGTGTCCTTGGTCAAGACAGATTGTCTCAGTGCACTCGGCTGAAAATGGGTACCCCACCTTTGCTACGAAGTAGCTTGCGTTGGTCAGGTGTCCTGTCCTATGGGAGTCACAGACTCTCATCTGCTTTACGCTCTGGAATCTGAGGATAAGCACCGGCACCAATGGACCTCAGGGCAGATATAGGACTTCTTGTTTGACCTCTCACACGCACCTTAAAATATTTAAATGGAATGTGATTTGCACTTTGGATCTTTTTTTTTTTTATCTTGAGCCAGTTTCTCAAAATGTCAAATGTTCACTTTTACTTGTCGTCTTTTTTAATGGTAGCTTAATTGTAGCTTTTACTTGAGTGGCAGCATGGTGGTCAGTGCACTTGCTTCCAAAGCAGAAGGTTCCTGGTTCAACACCACCTCTGCCCATGCTCCATGTAACGTGGAGTTACTTGTATCTGTGTAAAACCTGTGCCAAATCAACTCTGATCCATTTCATATCTACTGTGGTGACCCAGAGTGAAAAGAGTAAAGCTAAAAGAACTTATCAATTGTACTTTTACTTGAGTACAGGTCTTCAAAACTCCATCCACCACTGATCAGTGCTATTATAGTGTGCATAAACTGACTGCACTTTTGATGCTGTTAATTATTTTTAAAGAATTTGACCTTCTAACATCCACAATGGCAGACAGATTTCCTGAGTAATAAAAATGATTCAAAGTCCTAAATCTTGCTGATTTCTCATGAAGATGTTGGTAATTGATATGTTATGCTGGTTGATTTAAATCTGAAATTTATAGTTTGTCCACATTTTTACACATTTTATCAAGTACAGTGGGAAAAGTAAGTATTTGACCTCCTGTCAGTTTTGCAGGTTTTCCCACCTTCAAAGAATGGAGAAGTCTGTAATTTTTATGGTAGGTACTCTTCAACTGTGAGAGACAGAATCTAAAAGAAAATCAATTTGTATGATTTTTAAATAATTAATTTGCATTTTGTTGCATAAAATAAGTATTTGGTCCCCTAGAAAAACAGCTTAACAATTGGTACAGAAACATTTGTCTGCCATTACAGAGGACAAATGTTTCCTGTAGTTCTTGACCAAGTTTTTACACATTGCAACAGGGATTTTGGTCCACTCCTCCATACAGATCTTCTCCAAATATTTCAGGTTTGGAGTTTCAGCTCCCTCCAAAGATTTTCTATTAAGTTCAGGTCTGGAGACTGGCCAGGCCACTCCAGGACCTTGAAATGCTTCTTACAGAGCCCCCCTTAGTTGCCCTGGTTGTGTGTTTGGTGTCATTGTCATGCTGGAAGACCCAGCCATGACCCATCTTCAATGCTCTTACTAAGTGAAGGTTGTTTGCCAAAATCTCGCAATACATGACCCCATCCATCCTCCCTTCAGTATGGTGCAGTCGTCCTGTCCCCTTTGCAGAAGAGCACCCCCACAGTATGATGTTTCCACCCCCATGCTTCACGGTTAGGATGGTTTTCTTGGGGTTGTTCTCATCCTCTAAACATGGTAAGTGGAGTTGATTCCAAAAAGCTCTATTCTGGTCTCATCTGACCACACAACCTTCTCCCATGCCTCCTCTGGATCATCCAAATGGTCACTGGTGAACTTCAAATGGGCTTGGACCTGTGCTGGCTTGAGTGGGGGACCTTGCTGCCCTGCAGGATTTTAAACCATGACAGCATCATGTGTTACTCATGTCATCTTTGTGACTGTGGTCCCAGCTCTCTTCAGGTCATTGACCATGTCCTCCTGTGTAGTTCTGAGCTTTCTCAGAATCATCCTTACCCCACAAAGTGAGATCTTGCATCGAATCCCAGACTGAGGGAGATTGACAGTCATCTCGTGTTTCTTCTACTTTCTAATAAATAATCACAACAGATGTCTTCTACCAAGCTGCTTACCTGTTGTCCTGTAGTCCATCCCAGCCTTGTGTGGGTCTACAGTTTTGTCCCTGGTGTCCTTTGACAGCTCTTTGGTCTTGGCTATGGTGGACAGGTTGGAGTGTGATTGACTGAGTGTGTGAACAGGTGTCTTTTATACAGGTAACAAGTTCAAACAGGTGCATTTAATACAGGTAAAGAGTGCAGAATAAGAGGGCTTCTTAAAGAAAAATTAACAGGTCTGTGAGGGCCAGAATTCTTGCTGGTTGGTAGGAGATCAAATACTTATTTTATCCAACAAAATGCAAATTAATTATTTAAAAATCATACAATGTGATTTTCTGGATTTTTTTTTTATTTATTTATTTTTTTTATTCTGTCTCTCAGTTGAAGTGTACCTATGATAAAAATTACAGACCTCTCCATTCTTTGTAGGTGGGAAAACCTGCAAAACTGACAGGGGGTCAAATACTTATTTTTCCCCACTGTAGATCATTTTGTAAACTGCAAAGAGCCATTTGTTTCACATTACTTAAAAAAAAAAAAAATCAGTGGAGCTTAATCATCTTTTTAAGCTGAATATTAAAAAAAAAAATTTATGGAACCATTAATCTATGCATACAAACAAATTCTGAAAGCCAGGAGCTACCACGGGTGCTTGGCCAGTAATTTGAGATGCTTTGTCTTGGTTGTGTTAATGCACAACCAAGGTTAATTGTTGCTCACCTCAACAATTAACCTGTGATTCACTTTGACTTATGAAATGATTTGAAGTTTTCATGTGACTCCTGTTTTTGTATTTTATGTGGCTTCAAAGAGTTTTTCAGCCCCCTGCCCCATTTTACAATACCTTCCACTTAATAAGTAAATGATTGGTCAAAAAGAACCTGCCAAATAACACACAAAGCAAAAATAAAAATACAAGTATTTCATCATGTCTCGCCAGGTATAGACCCACCAAATCCAAGAAAGAGACCAAGTTAGAATTTTTTGGCTTTGAGGACAAAGAGGAACATGATGGCGAGGACTGTTCAGAGGGCAGCAGGGCAGGTAGCAGTAGCTACAAGATCAAATACTTTGGTTTTGATGACCTGAGCGAGAGTGACAGCGATGACGAGAGCTCCCAGGCTAAAGAGAAGAAGGCGAAGAAGGCGGCTGCAGCCTTGGCTGCTTTGAGCTCCAGTGTGGACAGTCCTCATACCAGTGACTCTCAGGACAGCCAGGCCAGCAGTAATACAGGTACATTGTTCTCAAAGTTGTAGAAATATAATAAACTTTTTTGGCATCAACCTGAGTTCTGTTAGGGATGTGATGATAACAAACATCCACCGGTACAGCCCTACTTTCTGGTAATACTGCTGTGAAATTATGAAATGTCATTTTAAGTTTTCTTCAGTGTTTTCCTTATCTATTAAGGTGGAAATCTATCTATATTTGCATTTTAACTATGTCAAACATTTGCACTGCACGTATGAATATGTAAATTTAATATAGACCCCAACCTTTGCTACCTTATGCTGAGAGGTAGAATTTTAAAGAAAGATTTTTGGACTATACACTTAATGGTGTTTGTTTCTTGCCTATCACAATCTTTTAGGTTTTTTGGGGGGGTGGGGGTATTTTTATTCATTTATTTTTTTTTTTTTACTGTTATTTAATTTATTCATTTATGTTGCATTACAGATGCTTTTGACTTTTCCGATGACTCCAGTCCTGGAGGCAATGAGGTGCAAAGGGGACGCTCAGGGAAACCAAGTGACAAATCCAGGGACATTCTTGGGGGGACCAAAAAGATCTTCAGTGGGCCCAAAAAGGTCTGTGACTCAAGTCTGACTTAATGCATGTCTGATTCCAATCTGATCTCACTGATTTGACTGTCAACATCTATTTCAAGTGACCAGATACGGTCTGTATGGCTGTCTTTGTTTTCTGTGTTATTCACAACTTTTTTATAATAATGACATAGCACCAGCAGGAGCGAGTTTGCAGTTGCCTATTTGGAAGGGGATCAAAACTGGAGCATCAACTTAGGCTGGGCATACACTGTACAATATTTTCAATCGTTGTACTTGGCTCCAGCTCAAACTTTGCGACAAAACCGCAGGGGTTAAAAGTTCAGAGCGCACGATTCATGTTCTCACACTGTACGGCCCGATTCTCTGATGCGATCTGACTGCTCACGTTGTACGTTCAAAAACCACACATCGGAAGCTTTTTTTTCTTTAAAAAAAAAAAAGTTATTTCATGCCTATCAGCGCGCACAGTGAGTGAAATCAGGTGGGGGAGACTGAACGTATATGCGCGCGCGCACACACAGCAGACAGCAACATGATTCATGAGGACGGTAAAAAAGAAAACAAACATAACAGGTGTTGCTACTTACACTGTTTTGTAAATAAACTATATTTCATACGGAGTCATACAGCTCTGCAAGGTGTAGCAACTTATTCCCTCATCTGTCATAAATCCTGCTGCGTGTGCGCGCATATACGTTCAGTCTCCCCCACCAGATTCCACTCACTGTGCGCGCTGATAGGCGTGAACTTTAATATGATATTAGATTATTGCGAGGGAACGCAATTTAAAAAAAACAAGACTTTACATGAGATCCCTGCTTGCTCTCTCCGGTGTTTGCTCATGGACAGTGCGCGAGGTAATCAGCGCGTAGAGACGAGCCACGACGGCCGACCAAAATATCAAACTGGTTTGATTTTCATCTGACCATATGATTCCCGATCGGGAGGTGGTCGTGAGATGTTAAACGCAGCTCATTACTACTCCATGTAGAGTGCACAATGCAGGATGCACGATTAAGCTGAAACTCGGCGCGATCCAAAAAATTCTCACACGAGTGAAAAATCGGCTGAAAAAGGGCCAAAACTCGCACAGTGTAAGCCCGCCTTTAATCTGTTGCTCTACTTTCGCATACCCGAGTGGTACTGGACCCACTCACACCATGTGTCTGAAGCATGATTGAACTAGAATGTGTTTGAAGCATGACTAACCTAGAATGTGTGTCTTATTAAACCTGAAACACACTGCAAACGTGAAGTCAGACATATGCGACATGGTTCCAGCAGCTGCTCAATCTTTCCACGTTATTTTGTCTTTGATAAATTAATTACTTTAATTCCACATGCTACCTTCTGTGATAGTTTAAGAATGTGTGTGGTAAAACTCGCATATCCTCCTGACTACCAGGATATATATATACACAAGCCATAAAATAAAAAGGTCGATAGTTTTGTCACAGACCTCGTGTGTGTGTGTGTGTGTATATATACCACACACGAGGTCTGTTAGAAAAGTAACGGACCTTTTTATTTTTTGGAAAAACTATATGTATCTGAATCGTGTGATTGCATCAGCCAAGCTTGAACCTTTTTCACGCCTGTCGGTTGCGTCATTCGCCTGTGAGCACGCCTTGTGGGAGGAGTGGTCCAGCCCCCTCGTCAGATTTTCATTGTCAGGAAATTGGCTGATCGACTGCCGTTTTGCTTCCTCAAAATTTTTTTCAGAAAGTGTGAGAGACAGCTAAGTGGAAACCATTTGGAAACTTCAGATGGCTTTCGGTGAAGATCTTATGGGGATCACACAGATTAAGGACAATTACAACTGGATTAAAGACGGTCCACAGGGGCGGATGGTGCGCCGCGCACCGAGCGGCAATCGACAGGCTCAAACGACCAGATCATTTCCAAAGTGAACGCTTTGTTGATCCGGGACGTCGTCTGACTACCAGAGAAATGGCAAGACAGTTGAACATAGCACTTTTTCGGCACATTCCCCTGTTACAGGAGTTTTTGTAATGGAAAGAGGAGCGGAGAAATTCGCCACAGAGCCGCTCATGGCATGGGACGAAAGCACCTCCGTGTTGGTCTCACAGGACAAGCCCTAACATGCCCAGCTCTTGCACCATTCGGAAAATTCAGACGGCTTTCGGTGGCTTTTCAGTCGTGTGACTATCCGAGAAATTGAGGACGAGCTGGACATGCCAGAACATGTCCTGTGAGGCTTCATCATGCCGTTGCTTTTTTTTCTGTGCTCTGCACCTCCGTCCCGACGCGTGAATCCCTCCGCACGTCTTTTCATGCTGAAAACGTGCTGATGTCAAACTCTTCTGCCATTTCTGTGGTAGTCAGACAAACAATCAACAAAGCCTTTACTTTGGAAATGAACGGCACATTCCACTGTTACAGGAGTTTTTTGTCAGCCAATTTCCTGACAATGAAAATCCGACAAGGGGGCTGGACCACTCCTCCCACAAGGTGTACTCACAGGCGAATGACCCAACCGACAGGCGTGAAAAAACTCACACATGCGCACGAAGGTTCAAGCTTGGCTGATGCAATCACACATGATTCAAATCCATATAGTTTTTGCAAAAAATAAAAAGGTCTGTTACTTTTCTAACAGACCGTGTGTGTGTGTATGTCCTGGTTGTCAGGAGGATATAATGGATTTGGGTGGGCCAGTGTTATAATCGAAATCCGTTATATGTATGTAACAGATTAGTTGCAGCCAGGAGACACCGAACGATCTACGGGGAATCCCCAGCACCAATTAGGTTGATGTATTTCCTTGATTAAATGCCTGACCTTCAATCGGTACCTTCGTCATTTAAGGTGTAGGCGACACCAAAAATTTGCACAAATAATCACTAAAAATGATGAAATGTTCAGATTTTAAAAAATCCCAAACAATAAGTCAGTAAGTGCGCAGGTGAAGAATAAACAGCTGTCTGAAGCTTGCACTCTATTTCAGCCGTGGTCATATTGTTGTTACATCATAATGAGAACGAGTCCTGCTGATTCAAGCCCTACAAGTCTGTAAATAAATTTTTATAATAAGTTCTCATCTCAAAAACTTGTGTATGATCAAAAAGTGGTAACATTTTATTGGCCCACCCTGTATTTAGTGTTACCTGTCCGTTTCAGTGAGATCATCTTCAGACTGACGAAAATGTATCCACATTTGGAAACCGGCATCTAAATAAATTTAATTCCTTGTCCTGGCTGAAGAAAAGTTAATCTGTGACACCGGCAGTTGGTGTCCTGCTGTTGGTTCGAGTTTCTGCGGTATCAATCTGATGACAGGTGTAATCCTTTGATTTTTGGTGTTTGTGGGTGCTGGGTTGAGTCTCTGCTGCTTTCCGCCTCAAGTTGAAAGATGGCAGCACCTCATTCATCAGTGGAATTCTGTCAGCATGTGATGAAATTATTCCATGATCCACACACAAAAATAATAATGTGAAAATACTCAGTTTTGTCTCCATGTGAAATGGAGAAGCCGCACGACACCATGCATGCACATTCATCAATATGTGTTCACCTGCCAATCAAAAGGGTTCTGCATGCCAGAATGAACTGTTCTGACACGTATAATACTGTGCAGCACCGACCCCAACCACTCTGTGGAAATGAGGAAGTAGCTTGTAAAAATCCAGAAATTAATGGGACTATTGAGGTAATGGTTCTCATGCTGATGTCAATTCCTCCTCCAATGTCGTGACTTGCCCGGAAATTCATGGTTTTTAGTGGCGCAGTTCAAAATCCGAATATTGATCTCTTCAGTAACTGTGCACCAGAAAAGCATTCATTTCAAACTGTTTCATTTTAGTCTTAAATACTAAAAAAAAAAAAAAAAAAAAAAATCGTGTGGAACTGTTGGAAACCATTCGGAAGATTCAGACGGCTTTCGTGGCTTTTCAGTCGAGTGAGTATCTGAGAAATTGTGTAACAGCTGGGCATGTCACAACTTGTCCTGTGAGACTTCCAACACGGACGTGCTTTTTGTTGTGCGCCATTGCGGCTCCGTCCCGAAGCACAAATTCCTCTGCACGTTTTTCATTACAAAATCTCCTGTAACAGTGGAATGTACCGCAAAAGTGCTGATGTCCATCTCTTCCAAAGTTTCTCTGGTAGTCAGACTACGTCCCAGATCAACACAGCGTTCACTTTGGAAATGATCTGGTCGTTTCAGCCTGTCGATGGCTGCTCGGAGCGCGGCGCGCCCTCCGCCGCTGTGGGCCGTCTTTAATCCGGTTGTAATGCTCCTTAATTTGTCTGACGCCCAGAGTATCCTCACCAAAAGCCGTCTGATTCTTCCGAATGGTTTCCACCTGGCTGTCTCTCACAGTTTCTGGAAAAATTTGATTCAGCGCTGCTCCAATCGCTCAGCCATTTCCCTGACAATGAAAATCCGACGAGGGGGGTGGACCAGTGCTCACTCAAAGCCTGCCTACAGGCGAATGACGCAACCGACAGGCGTGAAAAAACTCACGCATGCGCACGAAGGTTCAAGCTTGGCTGATGCAAGCACACATGATTCAAATCCATATAGTTTTTTAAAAAAATAAAAATGTCGGATAGCTTTCTAACAGACCTCGTATGTGCCGGACATTATGAACAAGGTCCAACCCCTATCAAGGAGAGTGGTTCCGGAGGCGAGGCCCACCAGATCTAACTGGAAGTGCTCCAGCTCCTTCCCCCACAGCAAGGTGACATTCCACACCCAAAGAGCTAGCCTCTGCCGCCCGAGTTTGGTCCACTGAGGCCCTCGACTTTCACTACCACCCATGGGACAGTGCACACGACCCCAGCGGTTCTCCCTGCGGGTGGTGAGCCCACAGGGTGGAAATGGAAAGCACACGTTGCCTTTTTGGGCTGTGCTTGACCGGATTCCGTGGCAACCAGGCACTCACTGATGGGCTCTCCGTCCAGGCCTGGCTCCATACTGTGGCTCTGGGCTTCCTCCGGGCTGGGTCACTTTTTCCTCTGCCTTGTTTTTTCAGTGGGTCATTGTGTACACTATATACGAGGTATCTTATAAAACTAACTGGCAGTTTTATAAAAAAAAAAAAAAAAACACTATATGGATTTGAATGACATGCGAATACACCAATCATGCTTGAACCCTCGTGCGCATGCATGAGTTTTTTCACGCGTCGGTGACATCATTTCCCTGTGGGCAGGCTTTGAGTGAGCACTGGTCCAGCCCTCTCGGCTGAAATCCTTTCTCTGAGACGCTGCTCGAGACGGCGCGCGTTGCTTTATCAAACTTTTTTCAGGACCTGTGAGGGATATCCGAGTGGACACTATTCGAGAAATTTAGCTGGTTTTCGGTGAAAAGTTCCATTCCACTGTTAAAGGTCATTTTGTAATGAAAGAACGTGCGCGCAAATTCGCTGAGTCGTTTCCGTGACGACGACGCAAATCTGTCTGGAAAGGAAGGAAAAAAACTTCCGTGTTGAAAACCATTTGTAATATTCAGGCGGCTTTTGATGGCTTTCAACAAGTGAGTAACTGAGAAATTGTTTAACAGTTGGGCATGTTCCAACTTGCCCGTTAAGTCCAACGGAGGTGTTTTTCCTGTCGCGAACCCCCGCGGTCGGGTGCGGCCCGACATGCGACTCTGCCCGCATGTTCTTTCATTACAAAATGACCTTTAACAGTGGAATGTCCGCATAAACTTCTCATGCCGACTTCTTCTGAAAGTTCTCTGTTCTCTGACGACTTATTGGGTGAACAGAGCCTGAAATGTGGAAGTTTTCAACTTGAAACAGCGAGATTACGCCGCCTCAGAGTGCAGATCGCCGGCAGGCACCGTGGGCCGTCCTTAAAGCGACACTACCAGACCAAAATCTCTCATCAGCCGTTAAAATTTTCAACAAAAACCAGCTGAATTTATTGAATGGTGTCCACTCAGTTGTGCCTTACAGTTTTGAAAAAAATTTTATCAAACAAAGCAGCAGTCTCTGAGCCATTCCTAAACGATGAAAAAATCGACGAGAGGGTGGGCCACTCCTCACTCAAAGACTGCCCACAGGCGAATGACGTAACCGACAGGCGTGAAAAAACTCTTGCATGCCCACGAGGGCTCAAGCATGTCTGATGTAAACACACATGATTCAAATCCATATGGTTTTTGAAAAAATAATAAGGTCGGATACTTTTCTAATAAACCTCGTATATTTGACTGTTCAAATGTGCGCTATGGGATCAAGTTCAGATCTGATATGCATGTAAATTGGACTTTTACTGGCAGTTGAATAAAGCCTTTGTTTGTTCTCCCCCACCCGTGTTTCTGCTCTTGAATGAAAGACAGCTTATTGTTTTGTTGTACAACAAGTATGAGTACTCGGTTTTTAATTTCTGGAACTCGGACTGAGAATGACAAAGTGTTTTCTTAACAGAAGTGTTTGTTTTGCTTGAAGGAAGAAAGTCCATTGTCCAAATTTGGCTTCACGATTATTCTTAAGTTTAAAATCTGATGTGACCCTTCTTAACTTTGTGGAAGTAGCATTTCAAAATTACACTATTTCTGTATCTACACATGTGACTAATGTAGTGTAATGAGTAAGAAAAAACAATTGGAGAGAGCTTTATTTATTTATATATATTTTACTCATGTAAGATAACATACCAGTATGTGCATTTTAGCAGTGATGCGTAGTATTGTAGTTGATGATGTCTCTAAATGCTGTTACTCTACAATGACAGTCTGATGAATGTTTTGACTGCATTTGGTGGAGCACATATGTTGGTTTCCGCTGAGAAGAGTATATGAAATGTATGTGTACCTCTTTTATTTCTCTGAATACCTTGTACTTGGTTTCTGAGTATGTGTGTACTATGTTTGTGGATGGTGTTTTAAGATGACTTATGTCAAGATTTGGCACTATATAAAATATTTGAAATAATAGCCATGGTACAGTTTTGCGCTTTATCGTTTCTTACATTAGCTCTGGGTTATTTGTGCCCCGTCTTCCTAATACTTTGTCTTTGCAATTTAAGCATTGTCTGGCAATGTTTGCACAATGTTTGGCTTGTCATTTTCATGAAGTGTTTTTCTGCTTCTTGGGGGCTATTATGTTCCATCTGGAAGCCACTGTAGTGTCAATCCATAATTGTACCAACTTTCATTTGTATGTTCAGTTTGTCTTGCTTATACACAATAACATGCTAAGTTGAATGAGTAGTTGACATTTGAATAATATCTTTCTGCTGATGCATTGTTTTTCTGTAAAGGGATTTGAAAATATAGTTGGATGAAATTTTTACCATTTTTATTTTGGATTGATTGTCTGACTACTCACAATATATTTTATGTTGTCACTAAAGGAAAAAATGTTTTTGTGTCTCTATGCAATGAACAAAGTAATCCACAATTGATCTTTTTGTTTATGTTCTATTCTAGTCTCCTGCTAAGGCTATGTACAATGCTCGACACTGGAATCAGTCTGAGCCAGAAGAGACACCTCCACCACCCCTGTCTCGTGCTCAAACTGCTCCGGTAAGCTAGCATTCTTCAACTGATGGCAAGGTTGATACCTGACATTGAGAGTCTGAAAACCTCAGATTTTTTTATTTATTTATGTATTTATTTATTTATTTTTTTCAAGTTTAGACTAGTAATCAAATCAATTCAAATCAATTTTATTTATATAGCGCCAAATCACAACAAACAGTTGCCTCAAGGCGCTTTATATTGTAAGGCAAAAGCCATACATTAATTACAGAAAAACCCCAATGGTCAAAACGACCCCCTGTGAGCAAGCACTTGGCGACAGTGGGAAGGAAAACTCCCTTTTAACAGGAAGAAACCTCTAGCAGAACCAGGCTCAGGGAGGGGCAGTCTTCTGCTGGGACTGGTTGGGGCTGAGGGGAGAGAATCAGGAAAAAGACATGCTGTGGAAGAGAGCAGAGATCAGTCACTAATGACTAAATGCAGAGTGGTGCATACAGAGCAAAAAGAGAAAGAAACACTCAGTGCATCATGGGAACCCCCCAGCAGTCTAAGTCTATAGCAGCATAACTAAGGGATGGTTCAGGGTCACCTGATCCAGCCCTAACTATAAGCTTTAGCAAAAAGGAAAGTTTTAAGCCTAATCTTAAAAGTAGAGAGGGTGTCTGTCTCCCTGATCCGAATTGGGAGCTGGTTCCACAGGAGAGGAGCCTAAAAGCTGAAGGCTCTGCCTCCCATTCATAGTAATAAGACCATTTTGTGTGGAAAGTGTGCAGGTTTTTATGCAGGCATTCCCATGCTGGTAGTAAACCCTTTAAAATAATTTATCGTCATTCATAAATCACGGCCAGTTGACAAGCTGTTTGCAAGCTTTGTATTTTTAGACTTTATACACTGTAATTGGTGTCAGTTCTGTGAGTTTGCCCAACTAATAAGTGGTAGTTGTCTCTGTATTACAAGCTTGGAAGTTTGTTAGAGGAGTAACTTGTAGCCCATTTTCCACTGTGATTAGCAAGGCAGGAATAGGATTAATGAAGTTAGTGAGTGAGTGAGTCTGCAACATTTCCTCAATAACTACATAAAAACTATTCCATATTGAGCTCTGAAATGTTTCGATTGCTACAGGTGAGGACCAGTGAACCTACTGTTTTGGGTCATTGGCATCTTTTAACAATAATTTGCAGTTATGAATTTATATTTTAGTCTAAATAGGAATGTACAGTGGAACATGATTGGGCTTGTTCATACAGGTGATTGCATGCGATTGATGAGGATTTGTTAATCTGAAGATCCTGGTGACCACTAATGAAACTGTTGCTTGTACAGACAGTGTTAGCATTTATATCAAGTAGCTCAATCTGCTATTATTTACCATGATAGTATATTAAAATTTTAAGACATTGTACAGTGACCTGGATAATGGTTACTGAAGCCAGCGGATAGTAAACAATGGACAAAATCTCCCAGTTACTCCTTTAAGGAGCAGTGCTGTAGAAAACAAATACACTATTAGTTTTTCTGTCATGATATGAAGTTGAGGCTAGGTAATATGAGGTTTGTTTTTCCTCCCGGACTTGTATGTATATTTGTGTAGCTAAGCCTTTTCCTTATTGTCCACAGTATTGGATGTCCTTTACTTGCCTTTGGTAGCTCACCTTTCTCCAATAATTTGTCTTTCTGCTCATATGGGTTGTTTTTCCTGTGTAAGTGAACTTTGGTGGAAAGAGATATGCAAGTGAAATTTAAGTTGTTAATGTTGTACTAACTCATCTGACATCTGTTAATAACACTTGCAGTCTATTCAGCTGCAATAAATCTTTTAGACATGTCATTAAGCAGATTTTTGTTCCTTTGGGAAAGAGCTTCATTTCTCTGCTTCTCTCTTCTTCAGGCCATTTTAACAAGCAGCAATAAGGACAGCAACTCCCATAAAGATGATAGTCTGTTCAAAGCTCCTCCACCTCCGCCAAAAGTCATTAAGTCAGAGACCATACCCACACGACCCAACCAGGATATTGTTACAGCACTGAAATGCCGAAAGGAGGATAAGGAGGTGAGTCTGGAGCACACTGTGAGATTTAGGCATTTTCAGATTTGACATGTCATGAAAGCATAACTGTTGGTAAACTGTGCACTGTTCATTGCAATTGTTCATATGAATTTATAATTTAAGGTTTTCATATTCACTGGTTCAATGCTTTTATACACTGGATTTGGGGTTTTATGGAGATGCAGTTGTGGTCAGAAACTATTCACTCATCATGGGCAATATTGGTTTTCTTATTAATTTTTTGAAATGTCCTTTTTCTGGAGCTGAATGATTGCATGATATTCATGCTTACAATGAAAAACAGAAATTCAAGAAATTAGTGTCCATTTTTGAAATTTATTTAGGTGAAATATGCGCAGCATGAAAATGATGCATACAGGGTCAAACAAATTGCACACTTAGTAGTTGGTTGAATGTCCCTTAGCAAGTTTAACTTTGACCAGATGTTTGTGATGGCTTGTGGTAGCCATCAAACAGCTTCTGGCAGAATTCTGTTTTGAAAACTTGATCACTCTTCTTGATAGAGGACATTTAAGTTCATTTGTTTCCTAGCGCTGACCTGATTTGTAAACACAGTCCAGACATATTCATTAGGCTTGAGTTCAGGACTTTTGGAAGGCCATTCAAATCTTAATGTTATGCTTCTTTATCCAGTACACAACCAGCTTTGTGTTTGGGGTCATTGTCCTATTGCAATACGCAGTTGTATCCAAGTTTCTACCTTCTAGCTGTTTTAAGGTTTTATTGAAGAACTCTGAGGTGGTCCTCTTTTGTTTTTCCAGCCACTTTGTGCAATGCACCAGTTCCACTGGCAGGAACGCTGCCCCAAAGCATGATGTTATCGCCACTATTCTTAACTGTTCGTGTGGCTTTTTTGAGGTTGATTGTCTCACCTTTAGTCCTGCAGACATACCTTTGGTCATTGTGGATAGAAAATGTAATCTTTGTCACCTGTTACTATAAACCAACCCTCCAGATTTTTGTTGTCATAGTACCATTATGCTTGAGGTCTGCTTCAAACTTTAGAATGGTTTGACTGTCTCCATTTTGAGACTTCTTGAATGGCGCTCTTTCAGTCCATAGTGACATAAAACGCACTTGACGGTAGACTGTAATGCCTTCAATCCAACAGCTTCCAGTTCATGGCAGACCTGTGTCCTGGTGATTGCTGAGTTGTTCCTAATAACGATTAACACTGATTTCCTCTCACCCGAGGGTGAAATTTTGAGACTTCTGCCAAACCATGGCAAAGTGGCTACACCACCCAATAACCTTGTTACTTTTCCCCAGCTTTTAGTGTAATGCTGTCCCTCACAAAGAACAAACTCAAACTATTTCATACCTTTAAATTTATTCAAAGTCACAATGGAACTCAGGTATGGATTCTGAAGAACTTCTCTCACGCAGGAAATCCATCCATTCAGAACTACGAACAATGGACAAACAGTTTTTATAAAGACAACATGGGAGTGACAAAGGCGGACCTTCTTTCACAAAATCCTTCCCTTATTGGTCCCTGTGGGCATTCAGGGGAGGTCCCATCCCCCTGCCCATAACCTGTGTGATAATGGGACATTTTATTTATATTGTAACTTAAATCTTTGTTCTGAGTGGTAAAACCGGTTCAACCCAGTTCGACATGCACATTCCAACAAATGACAGACTAAACTTATATGTAACTAAGATTACAATCCTTAAGTAAGATAATTACTTAAGACCAAAACAAGTAAAGAAAACAAAATAACAAAACAATAGTAGACACAGAAATATATCTAACAACCTGTACTTGAGTACCGTTTTGGTAATCGTCTTGGAATGTGCAGTTGTATAGAAATTGCTTCAAGAAAAATTCCTGATATGTGTAACTCTATAATCTTGCACTGAGCTCCTTGGACTTTCCCTTTCATACTGTGTGTTGCACATTCTATTGAGTGCTGTCAAATAAAGCTATTTTATGTTGGCCGAGAGACGCTACCAGCTACTGTCAATCATGATCACTAATATGAAGTTAAGAGGCTGTGGCTTTGGGGAATTAAGACATGTAACTGTCAACACGACTAAATTAATAATGTAAGTATAATTTTAACCCCACATATATAAATTGACCCCTTTTTTATTTCAAGAAACCCCAAATAAAACTTGGGAACAAATTTTTTCTTTTCTGTTATGTGTCTGTTGTACAGTTATTCTGGTCCTGAAAAAGGAGTGTATCACCATCTTTTATGGCTTATGTCATTTGCAGTCTGGTGTTTTGGTTGCAGATTTGGCTGTTAGTTATCAGTGTTATTGTCTTGAACCAAGATCCTCCTCTGTGATGTGCTGAGTTCACAGACAGAGCAGGACTTGTTACTAAAAACATGCAGAGCCAACTGCTGATCAGGCCCTTCCTCCCCACGCTGGGCAGTTATTGATGAGTGGTATTAGCACAGTCAGCTATTGGTGGTAATGGACCCAACAGAAGGATTTGTCATTGAGGTGGTTTGTGTAAATGTCTGAGCTGGTTGCATCTCAGGGCAGTGACACAGCTTTGTAGATTGTAAATAATTGCACACTCTGCTTCCACCAGCTGTACACAGTGGTGCAGCATGTGAAACACTTCAATGACGTGGTGGAGTTTGGCGAAAATCAAGAGTTCACAGATGACTTTGAGTACCTGGAGACGGGACTGAAAAGCAGTCAACCACTCAACACAAGATGCCTTAGGTAAGTGGTATAAGACACTTGCACCTATGTTGTGAGTGGAATTCTCTAAAATGAGACTTAGATGCGCACTTAACGTCATATGACAAGTGTTTGTGTTGCTTCAGTGGTAAGTTGAGTTAATGTATGACTGCAAAGTCATTATGTTCGTACATGTACCTATCACTTAACATTTACTTGTCATGTTTCATACTTGATTAGTTATGCCTCATTGCAAAACAAACAAAAATCAAAGTTATTTACATTGATTCTGTCTGTGTACAGTCTGTGCTGCTTTTTTTTCTCCCTCATATGAATGCTGAACAACGTCTGAAGATGCCCTATCACGTGTGACCTTTTTGTAAAAATTAGCATGGACATTAATGCTAAAACCTGCCTTTTAATAAATTTACACTCAACAAAAATATAAACGCAACACTTTTGGTTTTGCTTCCATTTTGTATGAGATGAACTCAAAGATCTAAAACTTTTTCCACTTACACAATATCAGCATTTCCCTCAAATATTGTTCACAAACCAGTCTAAATCTGTGATAGTGAGCACTTCTCCTTTAAGATAATCCATCCCACCTCACAGGTGTGCCATACCAAGATGCTAATTAGACACCATGATTAGTGCACAGGTGTGCCTTAGACTGTGCACAATAAAAGGCAACTCTGAAAGGTGCAGTTTTATCACACAGCACAATGCCACAGATGTTGCAAGATTTGAGGGAGCGTGCAATTGGCATGCTGACAGCAGGAATGTCAACCAGAGCTGTTGCTCGTGTATTGAATGTTCATTTCTCTACCATAAGCCGTCTCTAAAGGCGTTTCAGAGAATTTGGCAGTACATCCAACCAGCCTTACAACCGCAGACCACGTGTAACCACACCAGCCCAGGACCTCCACATCCAGCATGTTCACCTCCAAGATCGTCTGAGACCAGCCACTCGGACAGCTGCTGAAACAATCGGTTTGCATAACCAAAGAATTTCTGCACAAACTGTCAGAAACTGTCTCAGGGAAGCTCATCTGCATGCTCGTAGTCCTCATTGGGGTCTCGACCTGACTCCAGTTTGTCATCGTAACCGACTTGAGTGGGCAAATGCTCACATTCACATTCAGTTGTTCTCTTCACGGATGAATCCCAGTTCACACTGTTCAGGGCAGATGGCAGACAGCGTGGGTGAGCAGTTTTCTGATGTCAATGTTGTGGATCGAGTGGCCCATGGTGGCGGTGGGGTTATGGTATGGGCAGGTGTCTGTTATGGACGAAGAACACAGGTGCATTTTATTGATGGCATTTTGAATGCACAGAGATACCGTGACGAGATCCTGAGGCCCATTGTTGTGCCATCCAAGAACATCACCTCATGTTGCAGCAGGATAATGCACGGCCCCATGTTGCAAGGATCTGTACACAATTCTTGGAAGCTGGAAATGTCCCATTTCTTGCATGACTGGCATACTCACCGGACATGTCACCCATTGAGCATGTTTGGGATGCTCTGGACCGGCGTATACGACAGTGTGTACCAGTTCCTGCCAGTATCCAGCAACTTCGCACAGCCATTGAAGAGGAGTGGACCAACATTCCACAGGCCACAATTGACAACCTGATCAACTCTATGTGAAGGAGATGTGTTGCACTGCATGAGGCAAATGGTGGTCACACCAAATACTGACTGGTATCCCCCCCCAATAAAACAAAACTGCACCTTTCAGAGTGGCCTTTTATTGTGGGCAGTCTAAGGCACACCTGTGCACTAATCATGGTGTCTAATCAGCATCTTGGTATGGCACACCTGTGAGGTGGGATGGATTATCACAGCAAAGGAGAAGTGCTCACTATCACAGATTTAGACTGGTATGTGAACAATATTTGAGGGAAATGGTGATATTGTGTATGTGGAAAAAGTTTTAGATCTTTGAGTTCATCTCATACAAAATGGGAGCAAAACCAAAAGTGTTGCGCTTATATTTTTGTTGAGTGTATAACTTCAATTTAATAGAATATTTAAGCTGGCATAGGAATATTTAGAAATTTAAATGTATTTTTTCCTGTTAGACTACTGAAAAAAAAATCTAACATTTATGTCAAAATACTTGGTGGCATAAAGGTTTTACTGTGTATATCTTTGTAGTTTCTGCAACAGTGATAACATTTTTCTGGATATTTCCTTTTTCTTCCAGCCAGGAAATGTGTACAAGTTGTTTTTGCCTATAAAAAGTTCAAAATATATCAATTTCACATTATTTGCGATTTGATTCTTTTTCTTGTAGCTGCTGCATTCAACAGATGGTTGTAGCTGGTGGTTAGTGGTTTCAGTGACACTGTGCAATGCAAATACCTTAGAGTGCCTTAATTGAGAGAGTGGCAACATGACGAGTCAGGAAAAAAAAAGCTTGTGGTGCCATCTTGGGTTCAAAATAGCTTTCGCTGTTGATCTCTCTGCATGGAAATTCAGCAATTTTATTTATTCACTGAAAATGACAGGTTGCTATGTATTTGGATGCACAAATAGACACAGCAAGAGCTTCAAGATTTACAGATTTCCTTCAGATCCGAACAGAAGAAAAATTTGGGAAAATGAAGTCAGCTGTGTGAGATGGAAGCCGACTTTTTCAAAGCTTTGCGATGTAGGTAAATTTATTGTTCAGCCCCATGTACAGTTAAACTCACCTGAACAGTCATCGTATGAACCAGATATTCGCAGTCACAGGACAAAAAAGGTCCCAAAGTTTTTGTATTATTTTCCATGTAATAAACACAGTATATAATGCATTTTGTACAACGGATTTTTCGCTCACATTGGATAAAATGTCCCGTCCGATCGCAGTGTATTTCCATTAAAATCCTCGCACGTGGGACGGGAGTCATTAAAAGACCAACTGTTTATTTTTTTTTTTTAACTTTATTCAGGACCCGCAGCCTTAGGTGCACCTGTTAAATCAGACACAAAGGCTGTGATTTGACACTTTTCTGCTTTCACTCTTTCATATTTTAATAATTGTTGCAGGGCGCATGCTGATTACAAATGGATCAGAAAAGTCTGCACATTTACAACACGAAGTCGGAAAAAGAGGAAATTGTACAGCTTACCTTTTGAATTGGAGGAGATGATTGTAGAAAGAAAAGCATGTTGAGGGTCAAATTAGTCCAAAATATGGCATAATCCAGAAACGGAGAACTTTAAAACTGTCACGCACGTCATTGCATGACACAGAATTGCAGAGCTGCAGAAGCATAAATCGGCCTTTAAATAAATCATCATAAATTGTAAATTTGTTGCTGTATGTGGTTAAATGATTTTAAAAAATGTTGAAAACATAAAAAGTTCAGTGCAGTTGGAACCAAAATGGTGCCATGCTCTGAGTTGATGCCGCTCTCTCAATTAAGGCACTCTAAATCACATCAGTCTAAGGTTTCATATTTAGCATTTTTGGTGTAATTTCTGTCTTTCTGTTGATCAGAAACCAGACTGAATCGGATTGCTGGAGCATACAAAAAATGTTGGTTTTTGTTTTTCTTATCTCTCTTTCATCACTCCTGCAGATATCATCATTCTTCTTGTTTCTTTTATGTCTGTGTAATAAAATGCAGTGGGTTTGTTTTTGTTTTGATAAAACGCATTGCTTAGAAATGGAAATTGAATTCATTCAGAAGAATCAATCTTGTCTTCATCATTTGAATCACAAAACTGTTACAAATGAGATCACAAGTGATGATATGAACTTGGGAGCAGCATCTTTTTAAATTAAGTGTTGGATGCCATATTTGTAATGTGTCATTTCTGCTTCTCTCTCTGCTCTAGTATCATCAGCCTGGCCTCGCGTTGTGCCATGCCGAGTTTCAGGATGCACTTGCGTGCTAGAGGGAAGGTGGCACAGGTTTTTAAAATTCTCAGTGATGCTCCACAGCACCCAGTGAGTAAAACTCTAATATATAGTGCATCCAGAAAGTATTCACAGTGCTTCCCTTTTTTCATTTTTATTTTGTTGTATCACAGCCTTATTCCAAAACAGATAAAATTCTCTTTTTTCCTCAAAATTCAACACAGTACCTCATAATGACAATGTGAGAAGTTTTTATTATTATTGCAAATTATTCACAGCCTTTGCCATAAAGCTCAAGATTGAGTTCAGGTGCATTCCGTTTCCACTGATCATCCTTGAGATGCTTCTGCAGCTTTAATGGAGTCCACCTGGGGTAAATTCAGTTGATTGGACATGATTTGGAAAGTCACACGTCTGTGTACATATAAGGTCCCACAGTTGTTGGTGCATGTCAGAGCACAGACCAAGCATGAAATCAAAGTTATTGTCTATAGACTGGGGCGGTTTGCAGCCGAGTGTGAAGCGTCCGGGATGAGAGTCAGCACCTCCAAATCCGAGGCCATGTTTCTCAACCAGAAAAAGGTGCCTTGCCCTCTTCAAGTTGGTGGGGTGTCCTTGCCTCTAGTGGAGGAGTTTAAGTATCTCGGGGTCTTGTTCACGAGTGAGAGATGGATGGAGTGAGATTGACAGACGGATCGGTGCAGCGTCTGCAGTGATGCGGTCGCTGTATCAGACCGTCGTGGTGAAGAGAGCTGAGTAGGGGGGCAGAGCTCTCGATTTACCGATCGATCTACATTCCCACCCTCACCTATGGTCATGAGATTTGGCTCATGACCAAAAGAACGAGATCGCGAGTGCAAGCGGCCAAGATGAGTTTCCTCCGCAGGGCTGCTGGGCGCTCCCTTAGAGATCGGGTGAGGAGCTCGGTCACTCGGGAGGAGCTCGGAGTTGAGCACAAATCTGGGGAAGAGTACAGAAACATTTCTGCTGCTTTGAAGGTCCCATTGAGCCCAGTGACCTCTATCATCCATAAATGGAATAAGTTTGGTTCCACCAGGACTCTTCCTAGAGCTGGCCGCACTAAACTGAGTGATTGGAGGGCAAGGGCCTTAGTCAGGTTCATTACGGGGTGTTGTGAGTAGAAATTTGAGGTACAAATAAATTTACTTCATTTTAGAATAAAGCTTTAACATAAAATGTGGAAAATGTGAAGCGCTGTGAATTCTTTCCGGATGTGCTGTACCGCTCTAATCTTACTTGGTCACTGTCGTTGAATATTCATCTATCCATCCATTAAAGTGGGAATGTGTTTACTTGGGCTTATTTAGTCCTCGATGACAAGTTACTTTAAGATGGTCTTTTAGCTTGTGATGTATGCCAAGGTAGAATGACATCACACCATGCAACTTGTGGAACTACAAGCCTCATCAGTTAGGGGAAAATGTGGATTCTTAAATACATTGTAATATGGACAGTCCCGAAACTATTTGCAAATGTCAAATCAGTTCTCGAAATGTTAATTAATAAATAATGTACCTGTGATGGCACAGAAACAGCAGAACTCAGACGTGCACAACTGTAATGCCTAGACAGCCTATGATGGGCACTAAACAGTAACAAGAGATGGCTGAGAGTGAAATGCAAGTGGAGCACTTTGGTTTCTGTGAAATTAAAGGGAGAGAAATGACCTGAACAAGAGTCCCACTCAATATAAAATGTCTCAAACTAAAATATTTTGGGAAGATGGCAAACATGAGAAACCATATTACACGGCTTCACCTGGAAGAGGAAATAAAACAGTCAGGTGCTGCTAACCAGAAAACCACAATACATACGATATAGTAAGCCCATTTGACTGCTCCCTTGTTTGCACTCTGTTGCCATAGCAAATCTGAGGTGGATCTGCACGTTGAATTGGCACAAGTTTTATGCCGGATGCCCTTCATAACGCAACTCCACATTACGTGGAGTTTACAGGAGTTGGGTTTGAACCGAGAACTTTCTGCACTGAAACCAAGTGCACTAACAACTAGGCCACCTCTCCTATTGTCATACATATAACATAAGGCTCTAAATAGTCATGCGCCAACCTATCTTGTTGAACTTCTTAAACTTTGTGCCTTCTCATGACTGAAGGTCATATGATGCGCGTTTGTTACGTGTCCCCAGTGTTAAAAAGAAGTCGACAAGCTTTACAGCCTTTGCTTTTCGTGCTCCCACTTTATGGAAGACTTTGCCTGTTGTAATTTGAAAGAGAGACTTAATTTGATGATTTTTTTCTTTTCTCTTTTTTTTTAAGGAAAATCTTAAAACCTACTTATGTTCTACTAGTTACCATTTTTTTCCAGTGTTTTTTTTTTTCTAGAGTTTTATCAGAGTATGTCACACCTGTCAAAAAATAACCAAAACAAAAGCACATAACACTTTCATTTGGGATTTTTGTACATTGTTGTAGTGTGCTTTTTCATTATTGGCATTTATTCTTGTTTTTTATTGGGGCTGTATTTTATTTAGTGCTTTGGCAGTATGTGTCCAAGTGGTTTGTGCTCTTGCTTCCAGAGAGGAAGGTTCCCAGTGATTTTAAGTCTTGGGAAAGCCCTATATTAAAAGTTATTATAAATAATGAACATGTGATTTTTTTTATTATTATTTTGTAAGTTACAAAAGTAGAGCTTAAGTCGCAGGACCTTCCACATTAGTTAAAAAAAAAAAAAAATCAAAAGGCAGCTTACTGTATACTCATGAAAATATGGTATATTTAGTTTGATCTTATTGGCTGATTTGTATGTTTTTATTTGCACTTGATCAATTTGAATCGTTCTAATGGGTGCAAATTTTAGTTTTATTGTTGTACTGAGGTTATATGTACAGTACATTGTACTTGAAAGTGCTACATAAATAAATCTGTAGTATAATTAAGCAATTTCAAAGTTTCCGCTAAAGTCAGAAATGGTGACGCAAATTCCAAGGTGTATCACAATTTATTTTTTGCTAGAGATGTATATCCGTATTCAGCCGCTGAGATCCAATGCTTTGGTGCTATGTTGTACACTTTGGAACCAAGATACAGGACCTGAGCTTGAAGATATTTTACTTATACACTGATCCCCACACTCTGTTTGCAATGAAACCAAAGTCATGGGATAGTGCATTCATTTCATTAGATGTCTGTTGATGCTGTTATAGTTTAAAATGCTCGTGATTCAGAATAATACCAGGATCTTGCTGTAGGCACATTTCTTTTTCTGTTGGTTCTTTACTTCCTGGAAAATATGTTGACAAATGTAACCTTCCAGTTCGCACATCTCTGATTTGTGAATGCATCCATTTGTTTTAATTATGGATCATTACAAATGCACTTTGTAAGCTTTACTCTAATCTCTATTGATATAATTTCAAAGACTTCAGTTTTTGGACTGGTGGCTGGACAAAATAAATAATTTGAAGATGTTCTGTAGTGGGAATGAAGTGTTTATAACTGATGAACCAGGGCAAGATGTGTAAAATTTGCTGTAATATAATCTGAAAAGGATAATTGTGTTATGGCCTTAATGAAACATCCATCTACAGTAGAGGGCAAGTGTGTGTGTATGTTGTTTCTTAAAAAAAAAAAAAAAAAAAATATATATATATATATATATATATATATACACTCACTCAACTATGTGGCATTGTATTTTTCTTGCTAAAGTCTTAAATCTGTGGAAACATTTCACTTTAAACTGCTGATTGCTGTATTAAAACAGAATTTGGATGTTTTGTGCTATGTGCACCACTCTCTAACTGCAATCTCTGTCCTCTCAGAACCTTGCTCTGTGCACGGCTGCCCTGATGTACATTTTGAGTCGGGATCGTCTAAATATGGACCTGGACCGGGCCTGTTTGGAACTAATGATCAAATTGCTTGAACTGGACCAGGACTACTCAGCCCATCAGGACCAGCTTACAGCAAAGGAAGTCGACAAGGTCAAAGAAAAGATCCGGAAGCTTTGTGAGACCGTTCACAACAGGCACCTTGACTTGGAAAACATCACGGTGGGTTGTTCTCCAATGGTAAACTGAATTACAACAGCAAAACTTTCTTTTCAGATGTATAATAAAAAAAGCCTTACTCTTATTCCCAAAGAACCAGATTTCATATGTTATTAACGGTAACTAGAAATGAATTAATTTGAGGTATTAGTTGTGTTGTGGAGTCTTATAATGTTGAAAAGATGGCTCTTTTGTCACACTCGGTGAATAGAGCAAAATGATCAAACAGGTAAAACTTTTAGTTTGCAAATAAATATTTACTTTATACAGTACTGTATAATGTAAATATACAGTTAGCTTCTTGTTTTTTGACTGTAAACTCAATTTTTGAATGATGAAATATGTCAGTGCCCACAGAAACTGTGACATGCGTGCTTTATTTTTATTCCCGGTGACTTGTGTTAATTTGACAAACCACCAGCTTTCTTGATAACAGAATGATATCTTGTAGACGGGCCACCTGGCGATGGAAACGTTGCTGTCTCTGACTTCAAAGAGAGCTGGCGATTGGTTCAAAGAAGAACTGCGGCTACTGGGAGGCCTGGACCATATTGTAGACAAAGGTATGGTGAAGGCTGTAATGCTGTGGCGGAAAGAAAGTTCATTTATGTAACTGTGCAGATAGGAGGTTGATGCAATAGATTTAGTGTGTTAAACGCTCCTGTAGTTGTTGACGTAATTTGCTGAGCATTTTGGGTTTGTGTTACTGAACATCAGGTTGCTCAGTCACCGTATTTGTTGCTGCAGTTAAAGAGTGTGCACAAAATCTGGACCAAGAGGATGATAAGGAGAACCTTGTTGCTTCGTTATGGGGAGCGGAGAGGTGTCTGAGAGTGCTTGAAAGTGTAAGTACTGCTTGATATTCTGTGTGTTCAAAGTCGTCATAGAGAGACATTTAAGGACACGTGATGGAGAACTGAGAAAATTGAATTAAAAGGACTGCATTTATGTTGTGCTTTTCCATTTGCATCAGACGCTCAAAGCGCTTTACAAATAATGCCTTGCATTCGCCCCGATATGAGGGTGTTGCCATACTCAATACACACCAGGAGGAACTAGGGGTTTAAGGACCTTACCCAAGGGCCCTTAGTGATTTTTCTGGTCAGGCTGGGATTTGAACCGAGGATCTTCTGGTCTCAAGCCCAACACTTAACCACTTTTATGTTTATTGATTTGTTGTGCTCTCCTGTACTTACAGGTGACAGTCCAGAACCCAGAGAACCAGTGTTACTTGATTGCCTACAAAGACTCTCAACTCATCGTCTCATCTGCTAGGTGAGTGTCAGATACAGCTTGTGGCTATTATTGACTGAACACTGACACACAGTGTGGCACTGACTTAGGTAGCAGTAGTTTTGTGTTCAGTTTAGCCTCGTATTTTTTGGACCATAAATATAGCCATCTAGTTAAACTGTGTGGTCAGGGGCTTTAATGTTTTTGTCTAATTACTTACATTACCTGTCCCTTTTTGAAAACACCTACCCTGTTGCAAAGCAGAGGAAGAGAGAGAAAAGATTAAAATAAAAATAATAGTAATAATAAGAATAAACTGTTTACAGACCAATGTTCCTGAAATTGCCTGGACTGGATCACTTAATGAATATTTCTGTGTTGATTAAAAGTTGTACAAGCAGTAGACTGCCTGGGGTTCATTTCCATGTGTGTGCTCCAGGCTCTCTGTGTCCTTTGGCAAAATGCAGTATATGCATTGTTCTTATCCAATTCAGTTCATTTATTTGGCACCAAATTGCAACATACGTTGCTCCAAGGTGCTTCATAAAGGTCATGTCTAACCTTACCCAAACTCTGATAAGCGCAGTGACAAGGAAAATCTCAAGTGTATTTTGATTGCACAAAGAAACCTCAAGCAGACCAGACTCTGAGGAGTGACCATGTGCCCTAGCCATACTACCAATAACAAATTAACAGATTCAACAAAGAATTGTCAAACATACAAAACAAATAATATGCAGCCAGGCATCCAATTATTCATAAAGTCCAGTAGTCATATGAAGCAGTTGTCCAAACATTCAAGCAGTAGAGATCATGGACCCATGACATAGAACATGAATTGGGATCATTAACGAGTTCCTAGTTCTGATTCTTGGAACCACTTCGCATGTCCAAATTCCTTAGAGCACTTCACAGATCACCAGCAGGCGCCAGACTACCACAGTATCCTTTTATCACCACTCTCCAGTGAAGGTACGGCCAGTCCAACCAGTCATGAATGTACTGGTCTTGGCTGTGGAAAAACTGGTATCTCGTCCAGGGGGAGTTGTAGACTCTCGGCTGCATTGTGCTGCAATAGTTGAGATGAGCACTGATTCCATGACTCTAATATTGGATGAGATGATACAAGTTACACCTCTCTCATTTGGAGTTCAGGGTTTTCACCATGGTAGAGTTATTTGTGAAGAATTTAAGTATTTAAATTCATTGTTGATTGTGGCTATGATAATCCTTCAATGTTTCTGCCCGGAGATACAGTTTCAGCTAAGGATAGCATACACCAAAACACTGCGCACACACAATGCACAGACCTGCCTCCTCTCTCGAGTCCATGTCCTTCTGTAATTTTTTTTCTTTCATTTGGCCTTCTGCTTTGTTGTCATTGTTCTGTTAGAGCTCTGCGTTACTGTGAGGATATGATCCAGCGCTATAGCAGAGCCTTGAACAACAGCTCCCTGTCATGTGGTACAACACTGCCCCACTGTAGCTCCAGCAATGTGGGCAAGGCTGTGGAGGACTGCATGAGGGCTGTTATAGGAGTACTGCTCAACCTTACCCATGACAATGGTATGCTCAATTACACATTTTAATGCCAGTTCTTCTGAGATGTCTTGTTTGTGAACTATGCTCTTATTTTTAAGTTATTTTGTTTACATTTACTCCAGCAAGGCTCTGTGTTGGGCAACATGGTGGTATAAGTGGGTCAAACACTTGTCTTCCAAAAGGTCCCGGATCAGCATGTAGATGTGGCAGATCAATATGCTGTGGTGACCCCGAGCAAAAGGGGAGAAGCCAAAAGAATTTAATTTTTAGTG
The DNA here is from genome assembly GCF_902500255.1 of Thalassophryne amazonica. Lineage (NCBI taxonomy): Eukaryota > Metazoa > Chordata > Actinopteri > Batrachoidiformes > Batrachoididae > Thalassophryne > Thalassophryne amazonica. The sequence goes on along the minus strand of NC_047115.1, from coordinate 23,869,647 downwards.
AGCATTTATGCTTTGTGTGGTGTGAGCAATATACATTTGAACTGGTATGCCTGCTTGAATTCACATTAGGTTCCAAATTTATAAATACTTTGATACAACTTCAGAGCTGGAAAGTTCCACTTTTACTCATGTAAAAGTGCCTCGTTCTGCTGATGCAAAGAAGGGGAATATGGGTAATTGCCTGACAGAGACCCTAGTAGAATGCGAGCAACTCGCATCAATGTGCAGAAGTAACAACCTGAACAACGTTTAAAAAGACAGCGGAAGATATACTGTGCAGTGACTAATGGTTTCATTTCTGTCTCCAGAGTGGGGAAGCACAAAGACTGGTGAGCAGGACGAGCTAATAATAACTGCTCTGAATTGTGTCCTTCGAGTCCCACGGTACATCCCCCAGGAGCAGCGCTTTGACGTGCGAGTACTGGTGAGGCCTTCCTAAGAGGAACACTACCACAGAAGAGCTTAAAGGAAGCACTGTGTGATTGCAGTGATGTTGAAAGTTTACCAACACGCATAGTCTTTATATCGGTTTCTTTGTGTGTAAAGTGTCGTTTGTGTATTCTGTGCACCAGGGCCTGGGTTTGCTGATTAACCTTGTGGAGTACAGCGCCAGGAACCGTCACTGCCTGGTGGAGTTGGAGTACAATGTTGAAGACACCTGCCTGGAGGACAGCTTGCTGCAGCCTGCTGACCCGACACAATTGGAGACGGCGACAGAGTCAGCATCACCAAGCACAGCCGATACTCAGGGAGATGAGGCCAATAAGCCAAAGCCCTCTGGTGCTTTGTCTGCCCTGGTGAAGGTATAAGATGGGCCGAGCCACTTTGATAAATATTTTGTCCTTTTTTTTTTTTTTTTTTTTTTTTTTTAATCTTTGGATACACAGGATTTCTAAAAAATTTTTTGATTCTTTTGAAGTAACGATGAAAGAAGCAGCATATGTCACAAGCAATTGAGGGAAAATGATTTTATTTTTAAAGGATTTCCTTGCATGGAGAGCTCAATGTTTCATCTGTTTTGCAAGCGTTTATTTGAAATATTCTCAATGGATTTTTAAAAAAAGGCAAAAGTGCAGTGATGTTTACATTCATTTTGACTTTTTTCATTGTGCACATTATGATCTCATATTTCATGTTTTGTGTGGTAAACTTCATTTGTCACTATACATCCATTCCTGAAGTTAAGGCTTGCAGCACATTCCAAGAAAAGTTGGACTGGTTGCAGTTTATTCTAAATAGGATTAACTCATCACTTTTACAGCTAGTTTTTGTGAGACAAGTCTGGATGGATACATGGAACATTTCCAAGTCACTGAATATGTTTTGGACTTCATTTCCATCATCATTAAGAAATGCAAACAGTATGGTACTACATGGTAAATCTTTGTCAGTTAGGCACATCTCACAAATTGAGTGACAATGATGGAAGGAGACTAGTGAGGGAAGCCACCAAGAAACTTAGACAACGATGACAGAATTATCGTCATCTGTGGATGTGAGTGGAGAAACTGAGAATGGTGAATGAAATACAAGTGAAAATAAACAAAAGGATCACTGCTCATTTTTCTATTTTTAAATTTTTTATCTTCCACATCATCCCAATATCCCACCTTTCTGTTTTCGTGTTGTACATATAGTGGAAAAATGTTCTTGGCTTCAGGCATATTTCACGGAGTGTAGACAAGAAAATTGTTACAAAAATAAATGGCCTTAAATAGTGACCGTGCATAGATTTTAAAAATGCACAATAAGTTAAAATTAAACATTTGCAACAAGTGCACACTGTTTAAAGCTACTTGCTTAGCGTTAAACCAGCTTAAAGAGTGGCTGTTTGTGAACTTCTTGCTTGAATTATTCAAAAATGTGCCCCTTTAGTCCAAACAGTTTTGTGTATGGATTTCCCATCTTGTTATCTCACCCTATATGCTAGCTCTTTCTGGAGCGAGAGCGCGCTGCCATCCTGGCTGAGGCTAAGACTGACGACCTCATCAGTGAGGCGCCAAAGCCAGCACTGGACCAGAGCGGAGAGTGGCAGGAGACGTCAGGAGAGATCCAGTGGGTGGCAGCTGAAACCGACAGCCAGCTGGAAAAGAAAGAGAGTGAAAAGAAAGAGGAGGAGGAAGATGAGTTGGACCTAAATAAAGGTAGGCACTTGTGCCTGTCTGATGTTGCGTGTGTTTGCCTCTAAGAGGAGCTGTTGTAGTTTTTGGGAAATGTAATATGCCAGACATGCTGTCCTAAAGTTACAGAAATGTTTGAGTGTTGGGAAAATTACGCAGCTGTACTGCTGGCTTCATGCACATCTTATTTTTTTTTTATGAATGTCCATTAGTTGTATAGTAGACTGTCTTCTGTTACTGATACCTTTTGCCCAAACCTATAACAATACTTTTTTCCTCTTTGGCATGCAGAAAAATTTAGTTGTGTTCAGTGGTGTAGATTGTCTGTTTTTAAAAGCTGGTTTCCAGTCGATATCGGCTGATACCCTAGGTGTAAGTATCCGTAGCGAACAATCCATGTCATTGCATCCCTTTCTCAAAATGTAGCATATCACCTTTATTTGCTAAATTTAATCATGTCACAGGTGCAAACTGTTAAGTAAAAACTGCTGTGAAGTAAGGATACTTTAAAAGTAATGCCATGAATAGTTTCTCACTGAACAATATGCAGTATGCCGTTTTACCTGCAAACTGTGATAAGTGGAAAATAGATTGAGTTCTTGTCATTTTATTTATTTTTTTTAATCAACCTAAATTTGTTGTCCACCTTTCACCAATATTTAAAAATGTCTTCTTCAGAAGTGTGAGTATGTGACTGTAATTATGAATCTGTGTTTGCTTGTTGAAGCTCTGCAGCATGCAGGCAAACACATGGAGGACAGCATTGTGGCCTCTTACACCGCCCTGTTACTGGGCTGCCTCTGTCAGGGCAGCCAGGTGAGACACACAAATGCATACCTCATCATTTCACAACATCAACAGCTAAAGCCAGTTTCCCATCTTGGTATGTAAATGTCAACATTAACCCGCCTCTATTCCCTTCAGACAAATGTGACTACTGTGAGAGAGCACCTACCTGAAGGTGATTTCTCCATCATGACTGAAATGCTGAAGAAGTTCTTGAGTTTCATGAACCTCACTGTGAGTATGTCTGGTTTATTTGGACAGCCTGCTGACAGTGAAATTTAGTTTTTTTTTTTTTGTTTATGTTGCCATCGTGAAGTATTGTAAGACAAGGAGTACTACAGGGGAACAGATGTGCACAACTAGGGCTCGATCCTTCATATGGTGTAAAACATTGATATTTTCCAACCAACACAAATTCTAAATTGAGCATAAAATTCTGCTGACTTGCACGCTCATACGGGTGTGTTGCTTTAAAGATGCAATGTGGTCAGACATTGTACTGGTGTATTGATCATGTCTGGCTGCAGACTGCAGTTGCACTATGGAACAGCAAGACCTGGTCTAATTTCCAGTACAGTTCTGGTATTTATGCAGCACAATATTCATTTGTAAGTCATATGTTCTGCTTCTGTATGCAAGAAAACAGCCATTAAATTAAATAAAAATAAATACTCATAGAAAAATTTCAGCTGCTTCACCTCAGGGAGCTATGGTGGCTGCTGTGTCATGTTGGCACTGATCCACAGGTCACAAAGAACCTTTCACTTTCATTTGCTTTTTCTTTACGAGTCCTGTGGAACTTTTAAAGGGAGTTGGGCTGCCATGATTAGGTGTCTCAGTTGATTATGTCAACATCAGTGTTTTAACAGATGTGGGGTTTTTTGGGGGGGGTGGGGGTGTAATTACATTACATTGGCGTGGCAGGTTGTTGTTTTTTTTTTTTTTAAATCATGTCATTGAAAAATAGCATGGACACAGTGGTAAGAAATAACCCTTAACTTGGAACTTAATCCTCAGCACCCCGATCAGCTTTGCTACACCAAGGCTGTTCAGTCACTCATAGCTTTGTGCTATTTTTTTTTTCCTTTCTTCCTGCCGTGCAACACGTTACATGCGAGTCAAAAACCACTTTTCTGATTAATGTATTTCAATTTAAAACAACTTTGACATGAAAGCACAACAGTAGTAGTGGCAATATGTGTAAAATGGGTTTCTGTTGTCTGAAGCAAATGAATTTTTTTTTTTTTTGCACTGTGCACTCGTTTAAGCCTTAATGACCAGTAGTTAAACACAGCAGTTTGTTTGTAAAACTTAAAACGAAAAAAATAAGTTGATTCTTGCAGGCTTTCGTCCAGATTTTAACATTCAAGAAGCAGTTTTGAAACTTGAAGGGGATAGAGAATCAAAATCATCTTTTTCATGTTTTTGGTGTTAGTTCAGAGTCTCCCCACTGTGGGGAATACACACGAAGTGCCAGCAATTTTCAGAACCTCTGTTTCAAGTATTTCTCCTTTTTTGAATTGCCCCTAGAAAACAGGCCAATCCGTTTTTGAGAGAAAACTTACGTCACTTTTTCACCAATGGCCCCCCCACACACACACACCCACACCCACCCCCTTTCACACACGCCCCTTCGAAATTAATTATTCATAAGGTTGTGCCCACCCATTCGTAACACTCGAAGAGAAGCAATGGCGAGCTACAGGTGTGCTTTCCCAGGCTGTTTTAGCGGACTACTATCTTCCCACCGAAAGCAATCTACGCGATCACTGGCATTTATGCATTTTTAACCGCATCCCCAGTACATACAACCGCCAACTATTTCTTTGCTCTGCGCATTTCACGGAGGACTGTTTCACAAACCTTGCACGATTTCGAGCTGGCTTCAGTCGGCATTTAATACTTAGTAGAGGGTCAGTTCCGACTCTGCAACAAAATCAACCCCAGCAATCAGTACAGCCTGTGAGTATCACATTTTCTTTTGTTTTAAATTTGTGTTGCGCCATATTCCTGTTGTAAGAATTGCACGTTAGAATGGCACGTTAGCTCTGGTTTGTTCCTCTAAAGGGAATGAGCTAACCCCTTAGCAGGTAGGGATGTGTATCGAGAATCGGTTCCTTTTGAGTATCGTTAAGAAATGACTCGATCCACCGACATCAATAAGCTTTGTGCTTAACGATTATGTTATCGGTCCTTCAGAGTGGCCGTTGTTTTGGGGGGTATTTGTCAGGAAAATGATAATTTCTGTATTGATTACAGACCCTGCAGCGGGTCCGTAAACAACTTTTCTGCAGCACGGCTTTGCTTTGAACCTTGAACCAATCGAAGCAGTGCTTCGCAGATTGAAGCAATGCTTCGATTATTCTTTCTTTCTTATGCTTAATTTTCTCCTGCTAAAACCCTAAAGAGCATACGTCTGTGAGTATTATTTACCTTTTCTATGTTAAACCGACCTGTTATGTTCTTCTGAAACAGTTGATAGATGTATTTTATAACTTAAAAATGGGAGCGATGCTAACGAGTTAGCATGTCTATGGCATTTTCAATGTTAAAAGTTAGCATTGCAGCTGTCATCACGTTCGGGTGCATTTGTTTTGAAATTGTAAAATTTCTTAAATTTTGTTTATATATTAATAATCTAATGATTGTTATATACAATTTTAGAGAAAGAGGCAAAAAAAAACCTGAATAGAAACACAACAGAAAATATAAAAGCAATGAAAATAAATAAATGCTTTCTTTTCAGTGAGAGCAAGGGCAACCGATCAGCGCCACCTACTTGCATTTCATAATGAGGTTGCCAAATAAACTCCGAAACGACACCATTAAAGGCAAACGAGGCATTCTAAACCCAGCATAGTAACATAGCTGTTTCAGAGAGGCTTTTAGGAAGGTTCTGAGCCATTACAGACCCAACCAATTTTTTTGGGCTACATATCACATCACAGAACAAGGATTAATGCCCCATTCAACCTCTGTCTATCACCTTTAAGTCTTGATTTAATAAGGCAATTATTAAAAGGTTCATATTGTGTAAAATCAGTTTTTCATCTCTTTTGTATTTAAGTAATCATTTACATTAATCCACTAATCTGTAAAAACAATCATCAGATTAATCGATAGAAAAACATAGTTGTTAGTGGCAGTCAGTGTCCCTGTGACTAATTAGGTGGCTTCACCAAACTGTTTCGCACCCAGTGCACCAGTGTGCATAGATCCTGCACTTAGCTTTTCAAACAATATGACACAGATTAACATGGGGGCCTCGGAATAAAAAAAGGTAAAATAAAAGGCTTTTTTTTTTTTTTTTTTTTAATATATATATATATATATATATATATATATATATATAATGCAGAAATCTGGGATATAAGGGTCGGGCTATGGTAGCGCCTTGTGTTGCTTTTCCTCTAAAGACAAAGCATGTTTGTTTTTTTGTTTTTTTTTCCCAGCATGGTTAATATTCAGTGAAGAATGGAAAAAGTTGATAGAATTTTTAACTCAGGGCAAATTAAAATGGTAAGATGAAAAGTTGTTCATTTGGATGCTCTGAGCAAAATTACATTTTCTGTGCAGCGCTGTGGCCCTGTCCAGACCCGGCACTGTGATTATTTTAAATATAATTGCAGTGTAAATTGGATCTGCATCTATCAGCTCATCCTTATACACAAATTGAGCTATTTGTGAAGAAGTCATGGAATATGTGAATTAAAGGAGGAAAAAAGCACTTTTCTGTTTATTTCAGTTATGAAAAGCCAGAAATGCATAATGCCTGTAATTGCTGGAAAGAGCCATACTCGTATACGACAAGGTTCTGCAGTTATTGCTTCTTTAAAGCTCCACATTCACCTTGAGTTGCTTTAAAATCACATGCACCGCTTCTAGTGGCAAGTGAAAGAAAATGTTATAGTGGCAGTATGTTCAACAAACGTTTTTATGTTTAATGAATCAATTAAACATGGTCCCTGTGTAACCAAGTAGCACATTGAAGTGGAAATTTGAACAGTCATTTAAAAGTAATTCATGCTCTAATATGAAGCTCAACTGTTCCAGTCAGAGATGTGCATTTCTGCAGCTCTGACTGTGATTTATCCAGTCAGAGCTGAAGATCGGAGCCATCTGTCTGAGACATCTTATTGTCAAGCGAACAGAAGCTGAAATGTTCTCAAATCTTCTCTGTGGGAGCCTCCAGTCTGAACCTCACACAAAAGACATGAACGTGTGTGCGCTTACACTCTTGTTTTTCTCTTCTCTCCTTGTCAACACACAGTGTGCAATGGGCACCACAGGACAGAAGTCCATCTCACGGGTCATCGACTACCTGGAGCACTGCTAACACACCGCCAGGCTGCTAGCTCGCGTTCTCACTGCACAACAGATTGGAGGAGTCTCCGCAGCGCTCCCTTGATTTTGCCCGATGCTGTAACGACTGAGAAATGGTAGCAATTACATGTGATTAAAAACAAACAAACACGCATGCAGAAAAAATCTAATGTCCTTTCTGGAGCACAGCCTGAACCAAAGCCCTGCTAGTTACCAGACATGCAGATTCTTTCAGTTCCACTTACAGTAGGATGTTCTAGCTATAACCTCAGGTAACTGGAAACCAGGCAGAGGCTACGGTTAAAAAACAAACACCTATGATTCAGAGTCTTCAGTGGAATGTCAGTTAAAGATGGGCTCATTGGGTGTCAGCGAAAGGCGGTCCGCCCACCATGGGGTTGAGATTTCTGCTACCAACAGGAGTTAGCTGGAGCGTGCACCTCTGAATCAAGTCTTATGGATCATTACATTTTAATCATCACTTAGCCAAGGGTCAATCCATTGATTAACATGGAAAAGTCATTTTCACGGGTGTCACAATCGATGTCTCTTTAATCCAGTGAGGGATTGTTTGAATTAATAAACCCATTTATCCACACGTTTGCATTTGACATGAATGTTGAGGGACAGTATCTCTCATTTTATGTTCTGATTTATTTTGAACACTGTGTGGTTGTGCATCAGAGATGCTCTAAATACATTTTAGCCCCCCTCCCCCCCAAAAAAAATTGTAAGGAAAAACTAATTTGACTGATGGCACTTGGGAATAAATGTTATGCTTTCCCCCTTCGCACCCAGTTATAATCAAGACATTTTATTAGCATATTTAATTTGGACTAAATTCAACAGTTTGTATTTAGAGTGTGAATCTGAACTCACCTGTGTAACAGGTGGGATGAATCATGCAAAATGGATTGTTGCGCTCTCCTTTGAGTTAGCAATTAAGAATTTTAAAAAAAAATGTATTTATTTGAATGATTTTCCTCTGTAAATGAAAAGTCTTTATATGATATAATGTGCAACAGATTTTTACATCCTGTGTCATTACATGGTGCAACATGTGACAGCTCAGTGGTTGGGCATTTCTACATGAATGAGACAGATTTTAATGAATCCCAACGTGACATCTGGTCAAAGTAGCTGCCTCTAATAAAAAGGCAGAAGTTGTTTCGTTAATTGTTAATGTTGGTGGGAATACTTTCTGTTGGATTCATGGTTTGTATGTCCAGCTGCGTGCGACCTGCTCATGATGTCACTGCACCGTGTCATCTCTGCTCCTATTATTTATTCTCTTGTCTTTTTTTTTCTCGTTAATTTTAACTTGTCGATGCACGTGTCTGACATAGCAGTCGTGTCTTGTGCTGCTCCCATGTACGGTCACTGATTGATGACAGCCATACCTGTACAGGCAAATTAGTTTTATCTGGTTTGTAGATCTGCGGTGAACATAACTGTGTTTGCTGTTAAATATACTTTACAAATTTGGGTGTGAATGGAATTTAAAAAAAAAAATCATGTAAATAGTCCTGTATATAATGGTTGACGGACATTTAAAATTGCTTGGACTACTTTTTTCCTGAAGCTGAATATTTTTATTTTATACAATATTTCTGAGGTGTCATTTGGAAAAATCCCAGTAATAAGAAAAAAAAAATGTTTGTACCCATTTCAAGGACAATGTCTTTGGTTATATGTAAATAGCTGTATCTCAAAAAGAAAAAAAGTTGCTACTTTGAGTACATTCCCATTGTGTGTCTGTTTTTCTTATTTATTTTTTTTTCAGCGTTTGAGCAGCAAGAATTTCCATATTTGTGAGTTGGACTTTTATGTTTGGCACTTTGGGACATAAACACTTTAAAACAGCTGCTGACTGAAGCCTTAAACATTAAATCTGTAATTTGATATGAATGTGTGTTCTTGAACCATCCAGCAGGTGCCAGTATTACAGAGTTGGCAGCAAATTAACTGGGACAGTGTTTCTTGTTTATCACGAGTAATTTGCAATACCAACACGATGTTATACGTACTTACTCATTTACGAGTATGTCCCCCTCATTTAAGGGTGATTCTTAGACTACGGGCACTTATGTCCTTTGATCATATTGTATGAAAAACAGAAAAAAGGGGAAATTTCACACTTTTTTATAGTTATCTTTACGATGAAAGTGTGTTAAGAAATTTGTTCTAGTAGTCTATGATGATTTTTTTCACCTTTTTTCAGCATCATTATATGCAAATATTGCTGTTTTGTGCTTGTCCCACACCCAGACTTTTGATCTTCAATGATAAAAATGAATGGTAAAGAAACGTTTTTTTCTAATGTTTTAAAATCTCTCTGAATAAAATATCAGTAAAATAATCAAAACATAATTGGGGTATTCAATATCATACAACTGTTGTGATTTTTTTTTTTTTAAACAAAATGTAGTTGTCCCACACTATTGCCGTAATTTCCACCACAACACTAATGTCCCTCTAAACAGTTTGTATGAAAGATTATTTGGGTAGTTTCTATGGAGATAAACAGTGACATCAGAGCACATGTATATAGTGCCAAATCACAACAAACAGTTGCCCCAAGGCGCTTTATAGTGTAAGGCAATGGTGTGGTGGAAATTACATTTACAAGGCCAATAGTGCCTGTAGTTAAAGAATCACCCTTAAAGGAAACTTGACATTTTTTCAGCCTGATTTCTACTTTTAGATGGTTGTGGGTTAGGGGACATCTTTTCATTTGGGGAAAAAAAACCCTAATCAGGGAATTGCTGATTTAGAACACAACACTGCTGGCTGAGTACCCAAAATGTTATTGGATGGAGCAATTGGAAACTATGATTGTGTTTCTTGTTGCCACTGCATATGCAAAAATGTTATTGTAACTGTCCAGTGGGGTGGAATGATCCCAGCAGTATTACGTCAAGGTGACGGCTCTGCTGTTTTCTTGGTGACTAGCAGCACCAGGCAGTGGCTTGCCACATTAAGTAAACTATCATTGGAAGACAGTTTTTTCATTCAGTGGGATAAACATGCACACATTCCATGCTGCCAGACACTTGACGTTTTTACCCATTACTACCAGAGGTGTTTGGAGTTGCCCCATTAACAACATTACTTAACCTGTTAACCTGTGGTGGTGTTTTCTTTTAAGTCAGTCATTTATAGACTGAAAAATGTCTTGAATTATCCTTTATTTCTGGCTTTCCCATTCAGTTGTTTTGTTTATTTGGTGACGTAACGGGTGTCATGTTTCTCCCTGATGCTACATGCACGATTTGTGACCATGATACCATACCTACTATCAAATGATGGTGGATCCCTGGGAAGGTCAGCAGATTTTAGTCAGTTTGTTTTCTGCCTTTATAGAGTTGCTGTTTATTGGTTTTTGAATTATCTTAATGAACTTCCTATGATGGTCCACTCTACACTTTCACCATTACCAGTGGAGGACATAAACAAAAACCGGTGACTTTTTACTTCATTTTTGGTATTCGTGTGTGTCACAGCCACAGAAGCTTGCGTTTGTAACCCCGGAGAGTTAAAAGTCAAACTGCGATATCTCCGTGCGCACTCTTCCCATTTCCTTCTTATTCCTGACAAACCTGTCGTGATGAAGTGAGAGTCCAAACCCCGCCTCTCCATGATCTCCCCTATGTTAATGAGATTGATAGGATGTCCTCTGGGGACTGGCTGAATGGATGCAGAACAGCGGGGATTAACATGTCCCACCTGTCAGTCAGAAACCTCGCCTGAGGTGCAGAACTGCAACTGAATTTTACTTTCCTGCTATTCCTTCTTTCATCGCAAACCCTTTTGTTTTTGGCTACATTTTCCCATTTCAAATTGTTGTTAGTCTGACCCATGTTTCTTTTTTATTCTATGTCATCCAAAAGTATGACCTTCAAAAATAGTCAAATAATGGAAATTTTGTGGAACAAGCTAAAAATTTGAGGATCTCTCCCAGAAAATGTGTAGAATCACATACTATACAAATGCCCCCCCCCCCCCCCAAAAAAAATCCCCCTTGTGGCTTTTTCAAAATCCAAGATGGTGTCCAATAATGGCAGTCATTTAAGGGTTGTTTTTTGACATTACTTCTGGAAAGGTTAGAAACCTAGTTTAAGATGGTGCGACTGTGCCAGTAGTCTTGTACTTTATGATCAGCTGTTGTATTTAGACATTTAAATCAGGTTTCTAACCATTCCAGAACCAATGATATTAAAAGTGAAGTTGTGGCCCATTTGGAAGCAATCTTGGATTTTGAAAAGCCACAGGGGGGATTTTTGGGGACTTCTATTATGTGATTCCACACATTTTTTAGACCCATCCTGAAAATTTATGCTTGTTCTATAAAATTTCCTTTTGTTATGCTCAAACCTTTGGACTAATGCGCACATTTACCATTTTCATGGCCTGTTGTTTGCTCATCTGCTGAGTGTATGATCTTAACACCACGTGACACACATTGTTGCCTTGCTTTGCAGTTGGAGGGAAGATCAGGCTTCATAATGAAGCCGCACACATCACCAGGACCAACTTGGGAAGTAGGCCAAAGGGCTTTAGTGATTATTTGGTCTAATACTGATTCAAACTGAGGATCCTGTAGAACACTCTAATATCGAGATAGACCCTCCAGAAATTTGCAATGCCAGGGTTTCTATAATTAATCACACAAGTAATTTAACCAGTATATATCTCCCTCTATAGACATGTGTATCTGTTAATTTCTTTTTTGAATTAATTTCTTAAATCCTGGTATCGCAAATTTCTGTTGGGTACCGCCTAAAGTCTAGACTACAGTATTTATGGTAAATAGTGTGCCACGAAGAACCAAGATGATGAGGAACTTGCAATCCTATTGTACTTTTCCACCTAGTGGACGCTCAAATTTATTTATTTATTTTTGGGCCAAGGTCAGAAAAAATTATCAGAAAGTGTAAATTGCTGGATGCACTCCTTTAACCATCCTAAACAACATACTAAAAGTCCCCATCTATCCTCCTTGAGCTTTTCCTGGTATGATGCAATGAGTGTCATGGATGTCAAAAGTAGTGTTCCACATGTTCATCATTTAATTATTTGTAGCGGTATATGTATCTTCATTGTTTGACAGACATGATTGCTTCAAAATGAAACATATCAAGTAGATGCTATGATGTCATTGTGAAATCATGACATCATCACATCTCCATTTTTAAGTTGCTGATTTTTATTTATTTATTTATTTTAATCTGTCGGAGAATCTGGGTTTTTTTTCCCCATGTTGTTCAGGGGATGTTGAGAAGTGAAAATTAGGAGGCTGATAAAAAGTAAATGGACAGAATCGCAGAGACGATAACTGGCCTTTCATCCATGACTGTGCACACGTCGTAAAAACTATACACAACAATCTAGTATTGTGTCCGTGCTTCATCCTTCTCCAAAAAAGCCAAAAGCTCTGAGATCATCACTGCCACCATTTAATTTTGAACAGCACTGCTTGTTTTGTGGTGATGACTGAGACGTATCGGGGGGAAAAGATGAGTTGAATTCTGATTCACTGGCACTCAGAAATGAAACAATTAATTTCCAGGTGGCTGATGAGGATCATTTTGATGAGTGTGATTTCATCCATGACTTTTATCCACGAAAAGGAAAATCCCCTTAATAACCTTTCATCTAGATTTGAACCATGATACTATGTGAACCCAAGTTTGAAAAATTTCATAGAACCCTTATCCTGGATTGCATAATGTTCTCTTTTAAGAGTACTGTGAGAAATCTTGGAGTCATTTTTGATCAGGATATGTCATTCAAAGCGCATATTAAACATATGTAGGACTGCTTTTTTGCATTTACGCAATATCTCTAAAATTAGAAAGGTCTTGTCTCAGAGTGATGCTGAAAAACTAATTCATGCATTTATTTCCTCTAGGCTGGACTATTGTAATTCATTATTATCAGGTTGTCCTAAAAGTTCCCTAAAAAGCCTTCAGTTAATTCAAAATGCTGCAGCTAGAGTACTGACGGGGACTAGATGGAGAGAGCATATCTCCATATTGGCCTCTCTTCATTGGCTTCCTGTTAATTCTAGAATAGAATTTAAAATTCTTCTTCTTATAAGGTTTTGAATAATCAGGTCCCATCTTATCTTAGGGACCTCATAGTACCATATCACCCCAATAGAGCGCTTCGCTCTCAGACTGCAGGCTTACTTGTAGTTCCTAGGGTTTGTAAGAGTAGAATGGGAGGCAGAGCCTTCAGCTTTCAGGCTCCTCTCCTGTGGAACCAGCTCCCAATTCAGATCAGGGAGACAGACACCCTCTCTACTTTTAAGATTAGGCTTAAAACTTTCCTTTTTGCTAAAGCTTATAGTTAGGGCTGGATCAGGTGACCCTGAACCATCCCTTAGTTATGCTGCTATAGACGTAGACTGCTGGGGGGTTCCCATGATGCACTGTTTCTTTCTCTTTTTGCTCTGTATGCACCACTCTGCATTTAATCATTAGTGATCGATCTCTGCTCCCCTCCACAGCATGTCTTTTTCCTGGTTCTCTCCCTCAGCCCCAACCAGTCCCAGCAGAAGACTGCCCCTCCCTGAGCCTGGTTCTGCTGGAGGTTTCTTCCTGTTAAAAGGGAGTTTTTCCTTCCCACTGTAGCCAAGTGCTTGCTCACAGGGGGTCGTTTTGACCGTTGGGGTTTTACATAATTATTGTATGGCCTTGCCTTACAATATAAAGCGCTTTGGGGCAACTGTTTGTTGTGATTTGGCGCTATATAAAAAAATTGATTGATTGATTGATTGATTGATTTTGTGGTTATTTAACATTCTAGTGAAAATCCCTTTACAGACTAGAAGGTAATTCAATGTGATATGTTATGACATTATAAATGAGGTCATGACATTATGATCACATGTCCTTTAGTTTATTTACCTTTACATCAATGTTTCAAAGCATTGTATGGCTATTTAGTAAAAAAAAAAAAAGTAATCAAATTTTCCCTTGTATACTAAATTATATATCCAGATGAGGCCGTCACTCACTCGCTCATCTTCAACCGCTTAGTCCAATTAAGGGTCACAAGGGGCTGGAGCCTATACCAGCAGTCTTAGAGCACGAGGCGGGGTACACCCTGGACAGGACGCCAGTCTGTCACAGCAGATGAGGCCATTTCTCATGGAAATATAAGCTATGATGTGAAAGCTCAATGAAGATACACAGCGACTTTCTGTATGTTATCAAAGCTACTGAGGGGAGCGCATACACCAATTTTCAGCTTTTTACTCTTTTTTTTTTTTTTTTTTTCCAACCTTTTAGCCCATTTTGACTGGACTATAATTGTGTGAAAACATGAAGTCATAAGAGTGATGAGCACACCAGGGACACACTGATGAACAATTAACACACCCACGTGTCTGCAATTATATGGGTAGATATAAAGGCATGTGCAAAGTGTTGTGTAAAATGGCATCAACAATGGCTGTGTTAGCATTGTTAGAGGACCTTGCAAATGGGGCAATCAGATGTGAGCGTGTAATCAGGGAACATGAGGATTTACTTGTAGATGACAATAATTGGCTCATAAGCCGATTTCAATTACCAAGGCCACTGGAGTTGTGCACAGAAATGAGGCCAGCCCTAGAGCGCAATGTGGTGAGGAGCCAGGGGTTGTCTGTGCCCACACAGGTGCTAACCACACTGGGCTTCCTGGCAACAGGGGCATTCCAACAGGAGCTGACCAATCGGTCAGGGGTGTGCCAGTCAACTGCGCTGAGCCATGCCAGCTCTGTGGAATGCAATCATCTGAATGTCATCCAGGTACATCACATTCCAACATTAAAGTGCAATTTGCAGCGAGAGCTGGTTTCCCTAATTGGAGCTATTGACTGCACACATATTGCTATAAAGGTGCCATCACATAATGAGTTTGTTTTTGCTAATAGGAAACATTTTCATTCCATCGATGGCCAAATCATATGTGATGCGCAAAAGCGTTGGGTTGGGAACAGGCTCGAGGCTGGCATGGTGCTCGAAGGATGGCTGCATGGGTAAATAATGTATTTGTGTAACTGTTCTGAACGAAAACCAGCGTGGGCACATTTGGGCGTGTGCACATTCAAATATGTTTTTGTTATTATTATTAATGTTTTCTTTTCCTAGATGGTGACACTAGAGCTGCAGATTCTTAACAGGCCCCCAATTGTCTCCCTGTGTTCAGTATTTATCAAAAAATGCGTGTGTAAATTTGTGAATGTCACACAGTGTCAGCTGGTGCACCTAATTTCTTCAAACTTCTGTGTGTGCGCGCTGCTCTGAGCAGGGCCATTTCAAGGCATTTGGGGGTCTGCCTACTCCTCACCACCCCGCCCCGTCTGCCCAAAGCCGACACAAACCACAGCACAGACTATGTTTAAGCGCACACTTTATATCAATAAAATATTTCTTTGACAGTGCATTTGAACATTTGTAAAACCCCCACCACCATCCCATAATAACCAACTTATAAGGAAAGTGCAAATTGTGTAGTAAATCCAAAATATTTCAAAAATATGCGCAGTAACTAAATCATACTTTAAAAGTGTTATTAAAATTATTAACAAAAGTAATATGTAAATGTGAACATTAAAAACAAACCACTCCCATCCTATGTGAAAAAAAATCACATTCTTCACAAGCAATCTATAATTGGTACAAGTACACAAGTAAAAGTACACACATAAGATTCACCTTTAAGGCCATCATGCCCAAATTAGCTAAAACTGCTGTTTGCAAACCTTGGCTTCAGCAACGGCAACTGCAATGTCCTCCATGTCCAAAGACCGGTGAACATCACGCTCCACGTGATGTAAATGCCAGTCCTGTGAGCCTCTCTTGGTCCACGGTGGACCACATGTACATTTTATCAGCTGAAAAGCTCCTCTTACCTGAGGCCCCTGACACAGGGAGAGTCTGGAGTAGACACAAGGCAAATGCTTAAATTCCTGTACAGCTCCAGCAGCTTCTCACTGTGTATGTAATTAAGCATGTCAAATGGGCAGGTTTGGAAAAGTGTGGAGAGATGAACTGATCTCAAGTGCCAAGTCTTCTGCATCAATCACTTAACACTGTCTTGTTTTTCTTTTCTGGCTTCCTGACAGATAACTCCACTTCATTGCTGACGTTTTCTAATTTGCGTCCCAAGTCCCGTCGAAATGAACTAGTACTCTCTCTCTACCCCAGACTTTAACATCTCACCTGTCGAGTTGAGCTACGTCACGTGGCTGGCTACTGTGGGAGGGGCCCCCTTGAGCATGATTCTGATTACCGTGTCGTTGCACGATCCTGCATTGACTGTTACAGGATTTAAAGGGGCGCTCACACCATTTGTCGTTGCATAAAATTCATAACCAGTTGTCTGGCGGCCCCAGGCAATTGATTGATTTGCTTGCCTTGTTGCAGCGGGCTTGGAGCTGAGCTCACAGCAACTACACACACACACACACGCTCCCCCTCCCACTAACATTTCTCCCGTTTCATGTTTATTCCATTTGGCAAGGTACCAAATAAAATATCCCTGCGTGTCTCCGCATCATGTCCACTCACCTGAACTCATACTCGGTATCAATTTTTTTCTGTGTTCATGTTGACTGATCTGAAGGAGTGGGAATTCCCAGCTCCCGTAATGAAATGCATAATGAAATAGAGGCGTGGAAAGGGAGGAGCTTGTGCATGTGCGCTCAAATCCACGTTCAGTGGGATGTACAAACGGAACGTGCTTGGATCTATGCGTACGCACACTTTGACACATCTGAATTTTTTTGTGCTTATGCCAGTTTCTGGGTTTTGCCGTACACCATGTTTCAGTACGAAATCCATGCACGTCTTTGTACATGAGGCCCCTGATCATCTGCTGAGGTGTTGGAACACCTGCACCATCTTGGCCCTTCACACCCACCCGTTTAGACCATCACTGATCAATTCTGCTTTTGTTTTCAGTGATGAGTGACTGACATGGGGCCTTCAACCACTAGGTGGTGTGAGTGCTCAGCCTCTGGCCTTTTGTACACATTTTTGAGTACTAGTACACACACACACACACACACACACACACACACACACACACACACACACACACACACACACACACACACACACACACACACACACACACACACACACACACACACACACACACACACTTAAGCATCTTCTCATCAGTTGTTGCCCGCTGATTTCTCAAGCTGTAAGAACTCTGTCTTTGGAGAGATAAACGCCCTCGTCTTGCTGGTGCAGTCACGCAACGCCTGGAGAATCGCACTGAAATATTGATGAGGAGGCCTCGCGTTTTCTTTGCTGACCATCCTGCAGTCTTATTTAATATGTCTAAATCAAGCGTTGTGCCACAAAAGCATGTAACATCCGTGTACCAGCACGTGAGATATGCACAACTATCGTCAAATCGGTAGAGCTTGGAGTGCTGTTGACAGTTAATGTTGGCGGCTTAAAAAAAAAAAAAACCCAAAACACTCCTGCAGACTTGCATTTGTGTTCATGTGGCAGCGTTTCTAACGTGTGTTTAGTAAATGTAGTTCTTCTTCAGGAAAAACACCCACACGCCTTATCTCGAACAGGAGGAGGATCAGCTGGAGTGTTTTGGTGCGGAGAAAAGGAATCATTTAAAACCCCAGGAACGACCCGTTTTCAGTCTTAAACGGGTATGCCAAGACAGCACGAGTCAGAGAATAAACGGTGAAGTTGAGCCAAGCGTATTATCTGGAAACCGCAGGAGAATGTAGCCGTAACCCCGCGAATCATGCTGTTGACTAAATGAAGAACTTTGACCACCGTGCGCAGGTTTGCAGGCCTGAACTTATTTTCCTGTAAGGACTTATTCCAACTGTTTGTCCATCGGTGCTGTTCTGCTGCCACAGCACATGCCGTGCTGCAGCCTAAATAGATGCTTTCACAGTTGTCTTGTTTGCTCACATACTCTTTTGTATCCGCGCAGGCACCCAGGCGTAGGCAAAAGAAAAAAAATGCATACAGGCCTACGTGCACCTCGCCATAAAGGAGGCAAACAAAAGGGACGACGTGCAGGGTGTAAACACCCTGATGAGCCAAATTCATTCACTGCCTAACAAATCTAATGCTTGCATCTCTTTGTGAACGTCCACGTGCAGGTAGCTTAATCTCACACTTCAGTCATTGAGTGGCAGAGCAGAAAGACTCACCAGCCGTCTGTATTCCTGCATGTGCGTGACCTGCACTCTAACGGGTGGGCTTTGTCCACAGGCGAGCCAGACGAGGAGAGCAAAGTAGCAGCGTTAGACCCACACTGCCTCTCACACTGCCTCTCTGCTTTTTGCCGTTTTCCACATCTAGTTTTTAGATGGATTTCTTTCTGATCATAGAGGCTGGACAGCACTGTGTGCAACAGCGGCTTTGAGAGTTTTGTGGTGGGGCCAACGCTTGTTGTAAGAGGTGGACACGCTATATCATCATTGGAGATAAATATTGAGTGATTTGGTGGTTTCACTCACTTTTGTTGTTAGGCTGGCTGGAGCAGAAACCCTGAACGTTTCAGGGTAATCGTGAAGGGGTTGAAATAAAATTGTGAGATTAGATCTGTTCAATTTCACAATAACAAATGTATCACAGAAAGAACAAACATACATACAGCTACACCTGCCAGATGTTTGTCTTGAGGCAGGAATGCAAAACTTTAGATATCAGCAAAGTCTTCACAATTTGGAATTCTGACATTCACGTAAACTGTGTGGCACCGGTGCATGAGCCCAGACCTGAACTGACATGCTAGTAAGACAATAAAAGTCTATATTATAGGTTCAGGAAATGGCCCAAATTCTCTATAGAAGTGGTAAAAAGATAAAGCAAAAGAACATGAATTGAAAGTGAGGATTGGCTCTACTTAATGCACGTCAAACCCCACTATCATTGAGCTCTGTTACAGAGAACGAGACACCCAACAGTTAAAATAAACTTGCTACTGACTTTTAAATTAATTTTATTAGTAAACAGACTTTGAGACTTCCAGACTTTTCCTAAAGTCTGGGTCTGTTCGTGAAGCTTAGGGCTACTGAGTATTTCTTCTACTTTCCTGTTGCTTAATGCCAATGAATTATACCTTCAGTGTAGTTTTTCTGGCCGACTGATTCTCTGCCCGAGATGCGGCTGGATCCATGTGCTGGATTCGATGATTTCTGGAGCAGATCCAACGAGTGGCTCAATGACGACACCCCCCCCACCCCCCCCCCCAATGGACTGGATGCCTGCATGTACTCTCATTAATTGTTAATTGGTAGAATGGTCTAAGCAGTGGGTCACTCCTTTGAGTCTGGTCTGCTTGAGGTTTCTTCCTCAACATCATTAGAGGGAGTTTTTCCTTACCACTGTCACCTATGTGCTTGCTCTAGGGGTTGGTATGGTTAGACCTTACTTGTGTGAAGTGCCTTGAGGAAGCTTTCTTGTGATTTGACGCTATATAAATGAAATAAATTGGAATTGAAATTGCTCAAACACCTACCTCTAAACATGCCAAAGTAAAGTAGGTCTTAAATAGGCCAGAGGCTCCTTTCATGCCACTGTTAATCTCAAAATACTGTAGTATGAAGCTTGTAAGAGTTTATGCCTTCCCCTGGGTGGGACTTCACCTATTTAAAGCAGAATGCACTGGGACAACGCAGATGAACTGTTTTGTGTAAGGACAGAGGCAGGTAACATGGAATCAAACCCAGGTCTGCATATCGGCAGCCCAACTCCTTATCCCATTAATCAACCTGCTCCTGAGATACTGTATAACTTCTACCACTGCACTGTCGGAAATATCTTGACAAACTGCATCACGGTATGGTGTAGGAACTGCACCATAGCTGACAGAAAAGACCTGCAACGGGTAATAACTGCTCTAAGCATCATTGAAGTCTCGCTCCTGCAATCACTGACCTTC
This sequence comes from Thalassophryne amazonica, assembly GCF_902500255.1. Taxonomy (NCBI): domain Eukaryota; kingdom Metazoa; phylum Chordata; class Actinopteri; order Batrachoidiformes; family Batrachoididae; genus Thalassophryne; species Thalassophryne amazonica. Next base: position 23,849,494 of record NC_047115.1, on the reverse strand, counting down.
AACATACACTGCGCTGTCTGTGGTGGTCAGTCAACATCATTGAGGACCCTAAACATCACAATCATGGACTGTTTTCCCTTCTTCCATCAGAGTGACATTACAGGAGCCTTTGGGCCCATTCACACTATGATGTGAAGTGGCCGACACTGGCCAACATAGTAGATTCTCAAAAATCTGTGAAACAGTGAAGAAGGTTTGCTCCAGGTGTCCAAATTTCCTGTCTTCAATGGAGTTCGATGTAGTTCAGTGGAGGGCAGCATTTGCAGACGATCCCCTGACTTAATATAAGACATAGTTCAACTTTTGCCATGGTTACCATTGATAGTGCACTCCGCGGAGCAGTAGTGGAGCTGATTATCAACTCAAAGTTTAAGGCGCCATCTGACGTAGTCTGTATAAACTAGACGTACCTCTGTGATTGCATCACTTGCTATTGGTGCATCGTCGAGACAGGCTCCACATATGCCTTCACATTTCTACATGTCTGTTAATGCCCAAGAGATCCAGAGGAGGTGGTGAGTCCAGCAAAGTCACCAGTGTTGGTCAGCAGAGGCCACCAGAGGTGAGGCAGTAACGGCATACTAGTGGCGGTGACATAATGGTAGCAGAGCTCAACTATTGCTGGCATTTTAGCATGAACATCAAAGATTTTAAGCATGTTTAAATTTTTTTCCAGGACTATGACAAGCATCACCATTGCACCAACTGGCGTCAACTTAGCTCCTGCGGAGTCTAGTAGACCTAGCAGGTGGTTAATCAACTTTTCACTCTCCATCGCAAATGTCGGTCTCATCATCAGAGTGTGAATGTACCCTTAGTTCTTGCACCAGCAGGATCACAAATAGTTTTTACCACACTACCCTATCAATACTCAACACTCGGACCCAACACTAGTCAAAAACCCCAGTTCCCCCCTACATACATGGAATACCTCAGCCTTTTTACACAATGGTACCTGTTGGTGTAGTTACTAGTTCATGGACTATGACTGTCTGCCTCAGGTCTCAATGGCCACCATCTATTTGCACTTCTTTTTAATTTTTATGACCAATTTATCATTGGTTGTTTAAACATGAAAAAAAATGGTCTAAACAGCACTTTTGCACTCCTGGTTAGATGTAAACTGCATTTTGTTATACAGGAATTTTACTTGTGCAGTGACAGTAAAGTTGAATCTAATCTTAAGTATAGAAACCAAAAATAAAAATCTCCAACTGGGTTTAATTGCCAGTCAGTGTCCAAAGGTTGGCCTCGCCATCTACAGTCACCATCTGGAGGCGCCCGTGGTTGTGGGTACTCAGCAGGCTCCCGGTTTGGTTTTTTTGTCCTTAGATTGATGCATGTAGCATTCCAAATAAAAGCAGTGGGACTCTGTGTGGCTGTAAAGAGGACTGGAGGTTGTTCATTTGAAGCCGACAGCGTTGCAAACTCCTTCAGCTGGTCCCCAGTGGAAGGTCTGGGGTCAGCCGCAAAGAGTTTGTTTCATTTCAATGCAAAGCACAAATCAGCGAGGCGAGGTCTGTCTACGGACACACCCAAACAAAAGGAAATTCCCAAAGCCCACCTGAACAGAAACACAATCACAACCCACATTCACAAAAGAGCAGAAAAAATAATTTCACTTATAATTTATTTCATGCTTTAAACTGAGGGTTTTAATCTGAAAGAAGACTAAATGTGTGGGTTGGTCTGGAAGAATGTTAAGAGGAGCTGATTCGCAGCACGTGTGTGTGCCTTGCCTCTGAGATTGAGATCAAATAAGAGATATTTATCCAACAGCAAAAAATATATTATGCTGCGTTTTGGGTATGAAATAGTTTCCCCTGCTGTGCCCTCCAAACAGTGGCTGGATGCTTATTTGTACACAACTAGGAAATGTTTGTTTATATGGCACATATGTCTATTTACACTGTACACAGCAAATAAAAGAGGGATAGTTTGCCTTTCCTTGACTGCGGCATCACTGTCTTTGCACATTGTAATCAGGTCTGTATGTCTCTTTTAGTGCAGATTCAGATAAAACTTCAAATACAGTGGAACAAAGTACATTTTCTGAGCAGGATGTTGAAACAGTACAACACTAAAACGTAACCCATGACATATGTCATGGGTCACATTTTAGTGTTGTACTTTGATCTATTTTCTGTTTCGGGTGTTTTTTTCTACATTATTCTGCTCCTCCTGTTATTCTCCATATTACTGATTAATCTCCATGTGATCTGACTCATACCCTGTTACAGATAATCTGTGGAGCTTTTACTTTGATGTTTGGTCCAATTTGTTTTGTGTAGCTTAACTTCCCATTTTTGCCCTTCCAGTTTCATGTGCTTCAGTACTTCTAGGTTTTATTGCTTGCAAGCGTATTTAACCATGTTTAGAGAAGTCCCTCATCAACAGATTGTATTGGGTTCGTCCTGTGCTCTAGCGTTCTTGTTATAGTGGTTACCCCTAATCTTTGGTGCCCTCCCGGCTTGCTGATTTTTGCTTAACCTGTGGACTCACTGTTTGGTCTGAAAACTCTACATTACTGAACGGTGCCTGTTTTATTTATTCATTTTGTGTAACCTCTGCTAACTCCTTCAAAAACACTGAAATTGGGCTATTAGTAAAAAAAGTAGAAAAGGGTGTGTTCACAATAACAGTAGTGTGGCATTCAGTCAGTGAGTTCGTCAGATTTGTGGAACAAACAGGTGTGAATCAGGTGTCCCCTATTTAAGGATGAAGCCAGCACCTGTTGAACATGCTTTTCTCTTTGAAAGCCTGAGGAAAATGGGACGTTCAAGACATTGTTCAGAAGAACAGCGTAGTTTGATTAAAAAGTTGATTGGAGAGGGGAAAACCTATACGCAGGTGCAGAAAATTATAAAATTACTGTTCATCTGCAATGATCTCCAATGCTTTAAAATGGACAAAAAACAGCAACAACAAAAAAAACAGACGCGTGGAAGAAAATGGAAAACAACCATCAAAATGGATAGAAGAATAACCAGAATGGCAAAGGCTGACCCATTGATCAGCTCCAGGATGATCAAAGACAGTCTGGAGTTACCTGTAAGTACTGTGACAGTTAGAAGACGCCTGTGTGAAGCTAATTTATTTGCAAGAATCCCCCTCAAAGTCCCTCTGTTAAATAAAAGACATGTGCAGAAGAGGTTACAATTTGCCAAAGAACACATCAACTGGCCTAAAGAGAAATGGAGGAATATTTTGTGGACTGATGAGAGTAAAATTGTTCTTTTTGGGTCCAAGGGCCACAGACAGTTTGTGAGATGACCCCCGAACTCTGAATTCAAGCCACAGTTCACAGTGAAGACAGTGAAGCATGGTGGTGCAAGCATCATGATATGGGCATGTTTCTCCTACTATGGTGTTGAGCCTATATATCGCATACCAGGTATAATGGATCAGTTTGGATATGTCAAAATACTTGAAGAGGTCATGTTGCCTTATGCTGAAGAGGACATGCCCTTGAAATGGGTGTTTCAACAAGGCAATGACCCCAAGCACACTAGTAAACGAGCAAAATCTTGGTTCCAAACCGACAAAATTAATGCTTCGCAGATGTGAAGAAATCATGAAAAACTGTGGTTATACAACTAAATACTAGTTTAGTGATTCACAGGATTGCTATAAAAGCAGTTTGAACATAATAGTTTTGAGTTTGTAGCATCAACAGCAGATGCTACTATTATTGTGAACACCCCTGTTTCTACTTTTTTTTTTTTTACTAATAGCCCAATTTCATAGCCTTAAGAGTGTGCATATCATGAATGCTTGGTCTTGTTGGATTTGTGATAATCTCCTGAATCTAGTGGTACCTTGTTTCCCATGTACCAATAAGAAATATACTCAAAACCTGGATTAATCTTTTTAGTCACATAGCACTACTATTATTCTGAACACTACTGTACCTGTCTTCTTGACATACCCTATCCTGACAGTAAACCAGTTTTTCCTTACCAATCATTGTGGTTCTCTGCACTGGGGTCTATAATTAATCTATTACAATATGCTCTTCTACTTTCTTTGTTACCAAGATTACACAATATCTTGTGGACTTATTTTCATGAAAACTGGTTGAAGATTTGAACATTAGCCAAGAAAACAATACATTAAATTTTATTATTGATCTGGATCAAGGAACAAATAAGTTTTAGTTTTGTCAACATTGTGAGATTGGGCATTTTCATCAATTTCTCATGAAATACATAAACCTTAGTATGTATTGTTGAAGAGCTAGGATATGTTTTGGGGTTAATAAAATTGAAGCTCTTTTTACGCATCGGTGGAGATACACTCACCTGAGTGCCCCTCTGATTTTATATCACAATCAACATTTTAGCACCAACAGCATCGCTGATGTCTAGTCCTGAAATGTTTCCGTATGTTAGTCGCATGACCTAGATAAACAATAAAAGGAAAAAGAAAAAGTATCATCTGAATCTTGTGGGCACAATTATGCATTTGCATGTGACACTAATGACAGTGACAGTAAATGTCTTGTAATAAGCATCTCTCTGTGCAGGCAGAGAACTAATCAGCAGGGGTAAGGGTTTGTGGCTCTGTCTTCTTTTTTATTATTATAAAAAGAGCAGCATGTATGGAAATAAAAAGATGTTAGAAACAATGCAAAGTGTGGCTGCATTGTGTACATAAGGTGCCATCAGAGTGTGTGTAGCTCCCCTGTTGGCTGGTAGAGATAACTATAAGGTCACTCAGAGGCTGCATACCTCTGCTGTGGTAATATGTCAGCCAGTAGGTTGATAGGCCTCTGGAGCTGTTGGCCTTTGAGAACGGGAGATGACTGGGAAGAACTCATGCAGTCATGAGGCTGCTGGACAGAGGTATTTGGTGATGCTTAGATATTTGAAGAAGGTACATCCAAGTCTTTAGGTGGTGCACCCAGTCTTACTGTGTGTTTGTCAGACTTGGACTCTAACCATTGACCTAAGGTGAAGACTGGATGTCTTTTGTACTTGAGGTCTTTGGATGATCCGTGGATGTCACTGAAATGACAGGTGTGTCAAATGAGCGGTTACCTCAGAAGACCGTTGCTGTTTTCTGATATCAGACTGTGGGCATTTTTGGCACACACACACAACAGGATTGTGACCTGACATCAGGTGTAAGTGGTTGTAAAAGTAGTGTTGTAAAACATTGTGAGTGAACTGGAAATTTTTGAGCATGTTTAAAAATCCAAGAGAATGATTATTTGGATGTATTTTGTGCAGGATGGGGATACTATTTTGCAAAAGTAGGTGATGGTGGACATCTGGGACAACTGGGACCTGCCATTCCCTGAGCAGAAGCCTTCTTCTGAAGCTCCTCTATAACATAAATCCCATGAAAAGCAAGTCGCGCTCTTCAACAGAAGACAGTTTTGACAAGTAAACCAACACATTTTAGCTTTTTGGAAAAGTGTGAGAATAATGCGGGAGTGGTGTTGCACACAACCAACTGTGTCCATTCTTTGGTGTATTTGGCATGAACAGAAATACTCAGCAATCACTGGTTACACTCGCTTGAAAGCTGTCAGCAGTAGTTTTTTTTTTTTTTTTTTTACAAATTTTGCCTGTGATTGCAATAAAACAGGCCTGATTTCTTTAGTTTTGGATTTAACATGGAAATGGGGGACAAAGATGGGACGAGAAATATCACTTGCATTGTGAGGGAACAATAGCTGCAACCTTTTGGTCATATGACTTGTTTTTTCTGGGCATGATCCAGCAAGCAGGTGCCTCAGTGTTGAGAACCCCAGCAGATGAAGAAGGCCAAGCACGTTTTCCCTGGTTGCGGCAGATCGATGGCTAGTTTTGAGAGATGGGGATGAACCATTTGTCTGCTTGAATAGTTGCCATAAAGGACCCAGTGTGGTTCCAGTGGACCCAGTGTGGTTGATGCGTAACACCAGAACTCTCAGGGTTGATTTCATTTGACTTTTGTGATTCATGTTACAGAAAGACATAAAGGGAAAATCATACAACCGGTCCAGATCACCACCCAAAATTTCACATATCCCTCCTCCGGTGGCTGTAATATAGCAAACATCAGTTTGATGTAACAATCATTTTTCAAATCCTTTTTGGTTCCCCTCCTTTGCCTCTTTTGCACTGTGAACATCCAGTTCTGTTTTCTTTCTCGCTCTCCTGCTTTGCTCTGTTGTTGCCTCTTACATATATTTGTTTCTGCCTTGGCCTCCTCGGTGGTGTAGCTGGAGATGTGATTTTTGTTGTTGGAGATGTAAGTGATTAACTGCCAGTGTGACGCATTTGAAGGCATGCCAGTGCAACTAGTAGAGACCCCCGTGGCCTGGCAAAAAAAAAAAAAAAAAAAAAAAGGCAAATCAAAACACAGCATGAAAAACCTCTAATTGAAGTTTCAACATCTCCTTTTTCCACATCTAATGGCGCCTATGATACTCCCCCCAAGAGGCCTGCATTCAGCTCGGCAAAACTTTCAATGCGGTGGTGAAAGATGAGAAGTCGGAAAATGGCTTTTGACTGTGAAGCTGTATGTGAGGGTGAATTAAAGTTGCATTATACATGTTGCACTGGTAGCACTTCCCAGATGTTATTAGCCCTGCGCCCGCACCGAAATAAGCAGAAATGAAAACTGCTGCGTCAGACGACGCTTCTTGATCTTTGTCTGTCTTCTGTGTGAAAGTACGATGACCTGAAAGACTTGGTATTTGCATTGTCTTGCCAAATTGAATTGCTGAGTAATTTGGAGGAATAATAATCCTCTCCAGTGGCAGGGTGCCCCGGATGGCTTTCAAGCCTGCAGGAAAATATATACACACACACACACACACTGCAGATGATGTGCCAGGATCCTGGCTTAAACATCACACTGCCTTCTAAATCTGTCTTCAAGCATTTTTTGTCATTTTGCATCCACAAATCAGACAGCTGCAGATGTGCATGCTGACGCAAGATGTATTGTATAAACTGGAGGCTAGAGATTTAACTGAATTGAGCTGATTTCAACACTGTTTTGCAGCGTACTGCACCAGTGTGCACTGGAAAAGGAAAATGATTTTCTCTAAAGGATTTGTGGGAAATCAAAAAAATGGGGGATACTTCCTAATTCAAAGTCATGTTAATCAACAGAGGTGATTAATGATGATGTGCAGATTTACAGCTCATCTTGTTCCCAAAAGGCGTAACAGGGATTCTGTAGGAGCTGTTGGATGGTGTCTTACATGTCAACATGCACCACACAGGGACATAAGATTTTACCCGAGCCCCCAGTGGTGTGGAGCTGTAATGTCATCACATGTGATGTCTGTCTGCCCATTCGTCCCTCTGTCAGTCTGTCCACCCTGTAAACGTTTTGTTTCCATTGATGACGGAAGAACTGTTGTAGGTAAAACTAAGTAACTTTGCTTTCTGTCTTTTTCCCCACAGCAGCTCTGAGATGGATCTGCTTGTTGATTAGGCAGCAGATTTATGCTGGGTGCACTTAACGCTTAACCATCACTCCTGCCCGTAGAGCGGATTTAGGTATTGATCTGAAATTTGTATGATGGGTCTAATTTGGGTAGAGAAAGACACCTGTTGAAATTCAAACTCATCACTCAACCAAGAAGGCTGCCATGGCTACCAATCTGAATTTCATTTTTGGATGGAAAGAAAGAGGTGAATCAGAAGGTGAGACCCTTGATGTAGCAGTCAATATTAAACAAATAATGACTTATGGCATAGTGGATTTGTTTCTTTTTATGTTAGAAGAATTATTGCAGTCAATAAGCTTGTTGTCTGTCACCAAAACAAATCCCACCATGTTTGTTTTTAAATAAACCGCCGTCGCTGCTAGTGTGAGTCCAATTCAATCCAGTCCAAAATTGTTCTGTCAACTTGCAAAAACAGTCATATACGTAGTCACGGTTGCAGCGTGCAGTGGTACAAAACGTATGGAACCAAAATTGCACAGTAAATGGAACCAAATTTCCACGGTAAATCAAATCAAATTTGCACGGAAAGCGGAACAAAATGGCAAATGGGACGAATGATCGTCACGTGACATACAAACCACCAGTCAAAGGAGAAGGATCTATTTAGGCATTATATAAATGCTCCTAACCTCACCTACGGTCATGAACTTTGGATAATGACTGAAAGCACACTCAGGAGCAGGGTGAGAAGGAGGGACTCTGATTAGAGCCACTGCTTCTTCGCATTGAAATGAGCCAGGTGAGGTGGTTCGGGTATCTGGTGAGGATGCCCCCTGGTTGTCTCCATAGTTAGGTTTTCCAGACACTTCAAACTGGGAGGATACCACGCTGGAGGTATTACATCTCCCATCTGACTTGGGAATGCCTCAGGAGTGGGAGAAGAGCTACTTGGTTCACTGCCACCTCAAACTGGAGTGAGATAAGCAGCAGAAAATGAATGAATGAATATCAGGATGGTAACTTAAGTGCTAGAGGAATTGCTCAGAAATTTCTGTTCTGTCTGTGGTAGGTAGAGGAAGACACATCCTGAACACCAAGGCTATTACCAGGGGCATAGCACCAAATTCTGGGCCCTAGGTACTAGCCATATTGAAGACCCCCCCACTGTTATGTTCTTTTTTATTAACGCAAACACCAAATTTCTAATGCGTAGTCAAACCAGGTCTAAATCATGTATACCTTAGATCACACCTGGGAGTCCGAACCCTTTTTAAAGTTGGGGGAGCAATATTGAGTTGGGGGGTCTGGGGGACCAAATTGCACCATTTTCTAGAAAAATGGTGGAATTTGGTCCATTCCCGTCTGTTAAAATGCACAGGAATGCATTTTAACCCCCCAACTTAATATAGCTAGCTTTCAAGCTCACCTCTCTTTTCAAAGAATTTGGTTAGCAGCTGCTTTCCCTCATTTAGTTTTCTTTCCCTGTCCTTTTTTCTCTTCTTTTTTGAAATCCGGACTTTGATTTTTTAGGAAAGACATATTTTATTTCAGCCTAAACACTAGGGCTGCAACTAACGATTATTTTACTAATCAGTTCATCGGTCGATTATTTTTTCGATTAATCTTTTTTTTTTCTTTTTTTTCTTACATGTGAGTTTTGCCATTATTTCTTTAATGTGTGTGTGTGTGTGTGTGTGTGTTGGGGGGGGGGGGGGGGGTGTTGCTTGTGCACCTGGACTAAACCATTAGTTAGATCTTTCAATATTTTTGTTTGAGCAGAATTATGTTTTGCAAATTTATACATTCATTCTAATTATATTCTTTTACAACATGAATTGTATGGACGTTAATAACATGCAACACAAAAATGTATTTAATGCCAGTTTTTTGTGGCCCCCCCCCCCATGCTCTGGGCCCTGGGTACATAGTACCCTTTACCCCCCCAGTCTGACGCCCCTGGCTATTACCACATTGTCACATGACGCATCTACCAGAAGAATCAGCATTTCTTGTTAAATTTTCACCTCTCATTTGTGTAGTTCAAAGTTGAAAAATGTTTAATCTTGTGGTTTCAGTGATTGGCACCATTTCAACAGACTGGCCTTTTGAACAGTTCCAATTCAAACATCTCAGTTTCAACTCGATGAGTAGCTGAGGGGTACTTCTCATGAAAGCAAGGCTTTTTTTTTTTTTTTTACCTTTTTTATCTACAGAAATGCTTGATAAACCTTTGCAAATGTCACTAAAATCAGTTCCAATTTTAATAATTATGTCCAAATTTGTCACCCTTGACTTCAAGCTTAAACCATATGTTCCAGGGTGGGACATTTTCAGGATCTGGGGTGCGAGAGGTTCTAAGGTTGACATCAATGCTAAATTTGGCTGCACTGACCAAAGAGAAATGCCTCACTGCACATTTTAACAAACCCAGAGCTTTTCTGAACATGCCTGTCGGCCGAAGGAGGGGGTTGTGCTTCAGTCTTGGCCAGAGAAACACACTGTCAAAACCTACAGTACGTCTTCACCCAGCCCTGTCCTCTTCTTACACAGTAACCAGCATCTACAGTACTGTGGTCTCATTGTCCAACTGGTCCAACAAGCTGTTGTCTTTTTTATTTACCATTTCATGTTATTTGATACAGTCATTTTACAGTGCATCTGGAAAGTATTCACAGTGCTTCACATTTTCCACATTTTAGTACAGCCTTATTCCAAAATGGAGTAAATTAACTTTTTCCCTCAAAATTCTACTCCCAACGCCCCATAATGACAACATGAAAAGTTTTTTTTTTTTGCTAACTTATTAAAAATTTTAAAAAACCTGAGAAATCACATACTTGATGCACCTTTGGCAGCAATTACACCCTCAGGTCTTTTTGAATATGATGCCACAAGCTTGGCACACCTATCTTTGGGCAGTTTTCCCCATTCCTCTTTGCAGCACCTCTCAAGGTTGGATGGGGAGTGTCGGTGCACAGCCATTTTCAGATCTCTCTGGATATGTTCAATCAGATTCAGGCCTGGGATCTGGCTGGGCCACTCAAGGACATTCACAGAGTTGTCCTGAAGCCACTCCTTTGATATCTTGGCTATGTTTTTAGAGTCATTGTCCTGCTGAAAGATGAACCGTTGCCCCAGTTTGAGGTCAAGAGTGCTCTGGAGCAGGTTTTCATCCAGGATGTCTGTACATTGCTGCATTCATTTTTCCCTCAATCCTGACTAGTCTCCCAGTTCCTGCTGCTGAAAAACATCTTTACAGCATGATGCTGCCACCACCATGCTTCACTGTAGGGATGGTGCCTGGTTATCTCCAAACATGACACCAAACCATTCACACCAAGAGTTCAGTCTTTCTCATCAGACCAGAGAATTTTGTTTCTCATGGATTTCAGGTGCCTTTTGGCAAACTCCAGGTGGGCTGCTATATGTCTCTTACAACTGCTAAGGAGTAAATGGTAAATGGACTGCATTTATATAGCATCAGACACTCAAAGCGCTTTACAATTATGCCTCACATTCACCCCGATGTCAGGGTGCTGCCATACAAGGCGCTCACTACACACCGGGAGCAATAGGGGATTAAAGGCCTTGCCCAAGGGCCCTTAGTGATTTTCCAGTCAGGTGGGGATTTGAACCCATGATCTTCTGGACTCAAGCCCAACACCTTAACCACCAGACCATCACCTCCCCTGAGTGGCTTCCATCTGGCCACTCTACCATACAGGCTTGAATGGTGGATTTCTACAGAGATGGTTGTCCTTTTGGAAGGTTCTCCTCTCTCCACAGAGGAATGCTGGAGCTCTGGCAGAGTGGTTATTGGGTTCTTGATCACCTCCCCGACTTCCAGGAAGAATCCTGGTGAATCTGAACTTCTTCTATTTACGGATGATGGACGCCACTGTGCTCATTGGGACCTTCAAAGCAGCAGAAATATTTCTGTACCCTTCCCCAGATTTGTACCTTGAGACAATCCTGTCTTGGAGGATACAATTGACCATTCCCTTGACTTCATGCTTGGTTTGTGCTCTGACATGCACTGCCAACTGTGGGAAATCACATGTAGACAGGTGTGTGTCAACTGAATTTACCCCAGGTGGACTCCAATTAAGCTGTAGAAACATCTCAAGGATGATCAGTGGAAACAGGATGCACCTCAGCTCAATTATCAGCTTCATGGCAAAGGGTGTGAATACTTATGTACATGCGATTTTTTTTATTTTTAATAAATCTGCAAAACTCCCAAACAAACTTTTTTCACTTTGTCATTGTGGGGTATTGTGTGTAGAAATTTGAGGAACAAATTTTTTTCATCCATTTTGGAAAAAGTGTGTAACAGAAGAAAATGTGAAAAAAGTGCAGCGCCATGAATACTTTCTGGATGCACTGTATAAAGCAGTTCTTTCATAAACTTTCATACTTAAAGTATGAAAACTTTGAAACTTTCATTTCAGTGATTCAGGCTTTTTCAAAACTGTGACTGATTTTCTGACAGTTGTTGAAAGTGAGCCCTTGCCAGAGGTAATAGTGTCATCAAGTTTGTCAAGCATTTGACAACAATGAATTATTTTCTAAGCAGACGGTTTCACCATTTCAAGCATTTTTTGAAACTCGATCATCTTTTGAAACAACAGTTTAATTTACTTTTGTAGTATGAGTATTTAAAAAATAGTTCATCATTCTCTGGGGCAATTATCATTTTACATTTTCAGCATTTTGAACCCAGTAATTGATTTTCTAATTCATTCATTTAATTTTGGATTTTGAAGCAGTGAATCAATTTGTGAAGAAGTGTTTAATTATCTATTATAAGCATCTTGAAATGTCACTTTTATACCATCACTGAAATATTTGAAATCATGTGGAACATTTAAACCTGAAATACAGCCCCTATGATCTCACTGCTGCTGAACCTAATTTTAATTCAGATCCATTTGTTTGTAATGTACAGTGCCAAATGTTAATATGTTACCTCAAAGCTCTATACATAAAGTAAAGTCTCGACCTTACCACTCCAAAAGCAAGCACATTGGATAAAGTGGTAACGAAAAGCTCCCTTAGTAGTTTTTTTTTTATTGTAGGAAGAAACCAGTACATTATGAGTGCCAGCCCCAAGTCCGGATAAATGACGTGGGTAGAAGGGGGCAGGGCGTTAACCTTAATGTTTATCAAATCTCAGCCACATGGTGTGTGCAGCCAGTACGCTGTACCGGTACCAAGCACAGATAAATGAGTAGGGTTGCATCAGGAAGGGCATCTGGCATAAGACAAGCCAGCCCAACCATGTAGAGTACAATACCAAATTGATCGAGGCCCAGGTTAACAATGATTGCCATCGGTGCCGTTGCCCAACAGCATGTCAGCAAAAATTAGGCTACTGCTGGGCAAAGAAGAAGAAGAGGAGGACACAGTGTCCACAGACAGTGAGGGAAGAGGAAAACTAGAAGGGTGGAAGTGAGAGTTGGGACTGGTAAAGAGAGAGAGGTAGACATATTGTATGTTGTACATGCTTCCCTTGGGCAGTATTATTAGACGGTATTGCTTAAATTTTCATTGTTACGCAGATGATACCCAGCTTTATCTATCCATGAAGCCAGAGGACACACACCAATTAGCTAAACTGCAGGATTGTCTTACAGACATAAAGACATGGATGACCTCTAATTTCCTGCTTTTAAACTCAGATAAAACTGAAGTTATTGTACTTGGCCCCACAAATCTTAGAAGCATGGTGTCTAACCAGATCGTTACTCTGGATGGCATTTCCCTGATCTCTAGTAATACTGTGAGAAATCTTGGAGTTATTTTTGATCAGGATATGTCATTCAAAGCGCATATTAAACAAATATGTAGGACTGCCTTTTTGCATTTACGCAATATCTCTAAAATCAGAAAGGTCTTGTCTCAGAGTGATGCTGAAAAACTAATTCATGCATTTATTTCCTCTAGGCTGGACTATTGTAATTCATTATTATCAGGTTGTCCTAAAAGTTCCCTAAAAAGCCTTCAGTTGGTTCAGAATGCTGCAGCTAGAGTACTGACGGGGACTAGCAGGAGAGAGCATATCTCACCCGTGTTGGCCTCCCTTCATTGGCTTCCTGTTAATGCTAGAATAGAATTTAAAATTCTTCTTCTTACTTATAAGGTTTTGAATAATCAGGTCCCATCTTATCTTAGGGACCTCGTAGTACCATATTACCCCATTAGAGCGCTTCGCTCTCAGACTGCGGGCTTACTTGTAGTTCCTAGGGTTTGTAAGAGTAGAATGGGAGGCAGAGCCTTCAGCTTTCAGGCTCCTCTCCTGTGGAACCAGCTCCCAATTCAGATCAGGGAGACAGATACCCTCTCTACTTTTAAGATTAGGCTTAAAACTTTCCTTTTCGCTAAGGCTTATAGTTAGGGCTGGATCGGGTGACCCTGGACCATCCCTTGGTTATGTTGCTTTAGACGTAGACTGTGTTTCATAATTATTGTATGGCCTTGCCTTGCAATGTGGAGCGCCTTGGGGCAACTGTTTGTTGTGATTTGGCGCTATACAAGAAAAAAGTTGATTGATTGATTGATATGTGCAAGAGACCAAGTGGAAGGGAAGTAAGAGCAGGAGCATAGGCAGTGGGTTCAAGTTGTTGTATCATGGTGTGGATAGGAAGAGAAATTGTGTTGGGGACATTTTAAAGGAAGAGTATGGTTGGAGGTTCAGTGAGTGTCTGACAGGGTGATGAGTGTGAAGTTGGAAATTGAATGGATGATGATGAATATCATCAGTGCGTATGCCCCACAGGTACATTCTGAGATGAAGGAGAAAGAATATTTCTGGAGTGAGTTAGATGAGGTGGTGGAGAGTGTGCCCAAGCATGAAAGAGTGGCGTGAGGGTAGTGCAGGACATGTACAAGGATAGTGTGACAACGGTGAGATAGTAGAGAAGCTTGAATCTTTGACTGGACTGGGTTACTTGCGAGGACATTTCGCTTCAAATCGCAGAAGCTTCCTCAGCGAAAATTCTTGCTCTGGTAGTCTGACTTCTGTCTTGACTGTTGTAGAGAAGAATAAACAGAAGCCACAAAAGCTGGAGTTTTAAACCTAACCAGACCCCTCCTAAGGAGAGGCAGACTGCTGTGGGCTAGTGACTAAACAATAGCTCTAATTAGCACCTATTGTGCTCTAGTTAGCACCCTCCTAATGACAGGGCAGCTGTCTCTCCTAATGATGGAACGGACACATCTCATGATGGCTCCCTTGACGACTCTCCTGATGACGTGAATGACTCATTACCATGAACAAAAGACTGAAACTGCTTTGACCTGAGTACCCCATTGTAAACAGGGGACAAAGCGTGTCTCAGACCTGGAGCTGCCTGTTCTCTCCAATCGTAACATCACAGTCCAAGAAGGCTAAATGGTTGTTTCTGGCATCCTCACGTGTGAACTTGATATTGGAGTCCACAAAGTTGATGTGTTATATCAAGTTCACCAACACCCAGAGAACAAAGAGACCAGATAGACAGGAGACAAGAAGAAGGGGAGTGTCTGACCCTTATTTAGCAGGAGTAGGGGAAAAACTACAGAGGATCTTCAGACAGCACAAAATCCCAGTTTACTTTAAACCAGTTAACACCTTGAGACAGAAATTAGTTCACCCTAAGGACAGGATCCCTAGTTACAAACAGAGCAATGTAGTGTACTCTATCAGATGTCAGGAAAACTGTAACGAACACTACATAGGTGAGACTAAGCAACCTTTACACAAAAGGCTATACCAGCACCGCAGAGAGACAAATCACACGTTTGAGGACAAGGAAGTTAAAATCTTAGCCAGAGAGAAGAAATGGTTTGAAAGAGGGGTCAAGGAGGCATTCTATGTGAAACAGTTGAAACCCAACCTTAACCGGGGAGGTGGTCTGAGACACGCTTTGTCCCCTGTTTACAATGGGGTACTCAGGTCAAAGCAGTTTCAGTCTTTTGTTCATGGTAATGAGTCATTCACATCATCAGGAGAGTCATCTGGGAGCCATCAGGAGAGGCTTCTGTCCCATCTTTAGGAGAGACAGCTGCCCTGTCATTAGGAGGGTGCTAACTAGAGCACAATAGGTGCTAATTAGAGCTATTGTTTAGTCACTAGCCCACAGCAGTCTGCCTCTCCTTAGGAGGGGTCTGGTTAGGTTTAAAACTCCAGCTTTTGTGGCTTCTGTTTATTCTTCTCTACAAGAGTCAAGACAGAAGTCAGACTACCAGAGCAAGAATTTTCGCTGAGGAAGCTTCTGCGATTTGAAGCGAAATGTCCTCGCGTCAAGCAACCCAGTCCAGTCGAAGATTCAAGCTTCTCTACTATGGAAACCACCTGGACAACTGAGAGCCTACACAGAAACAGCGGTGAGATGGGCAGTAGGAATGACAGACTCATTCAAGGTGGAGGTGGGATTACACCAAGGATCAGCTATGGATCCTTTCTTGTTTGCAATGGTGATGGACAAGTTGACAGATGAGATCAGACAGGAGTCTGTATGGACTATGATGTTTCCAGATGACACTGTGATCTGCAGTAACAGTAGAGAGCAGGTTGAGTCTAGCTTAGAAAGGTGGAGATATGCTCTGGAGAGAAGGGGAATGAAAGTCAGTAGGAGCAAGAGTGAGTACATGTGTGTGGATGAGAGGGAGCCCAGTGGAATAGTGCAGTTACAAGGAGCAGAGGTGGTGAAAGTAGATGAGTTGAAATACTTGTGGTCAACTGTCCAAAGTAAGGGAGAGTGTGGTAGAGAGGTGAAGAAGAGAGTGCAGGCAGGGTGGAGTGGGTGGAGAAAGGTGGCAGGAGTGATCTGTGATTGAAGAATATCTGCAAGAGTGAAGGAGAAAGTTTACAAGACAGTAAGTAGTGAGACCAGCTATGTTGTACAGCTTCGAGACGGGGGCACTAACGAAAAGACAGGAGGCAGAGCTGGAGGTGGCAGAGCTAAAGATGTTGCGATGAGGATGGAGCCACCAGGCAGGAGGAGAAGACGGAGGCCAAAGAGGAGGTTCATGGATGTGCTGAGGATATGCAGGTGGTTGGTGTGACAGAGGAAGATACAGAGCACAGGGTGAGATGGAAACACATGATCTGCTGTGGAGACCCCTAAAGGGAATAGCCGAAAAAAGGAGATGAGGAAAGAACCACAAGCAGACAAGACTCAGTGGGGTGGCCATCTGCTATGGTCATCTGAGGTATTCCAGCGTGTTGTGTTTGCATGATATGATGTACCTGATGTCCTTTATATCACCCAAATTGAATTTGCAACATATAATGCAAATTCGGTCTCTGTCGGTTGATTACTCAGCACAGATTATCCATCCATCCTTTTTCTGTATTCACTTACTCCAATTAAAGGCCCGGTCCCACTGGGGAGAGGATTACTTGCGCATGAATTGAGTATACAAATTACGGGTATTCGTTGCCGTCTGCAACAAAATTGGCCAAAAATGACAAATTTCCCAGTATGAATTATGGATATATTAATAATGTATAGTGAATATATGAAGAACAATCATGGTTGTATAACGCATGTATTGAGGAAACGGATCGGATGCATTGTGATTATCACGGCAGTATTACAGATGTATAGTTAGTGCATCGCACACGTGCGTGCGTGGCATCTGCATTGCGGTCATAAAAGAAGTGCACTCAGGCCTTTCGGCATCACTATTCTCACCAACACCACAGCCTCTGGAGTAATTGCTGGACTCGGACAAGTTGATTGGTATTGTAATGATCATAGAGTTGATGTTCATGTTGTCATGCAAGGGTTAATTGTTCATGAGTTTGGGGAGTGGGAGGGGGGAAGCCGCTCTGGGTTGTGAGACGGTGTTTTTTTTCAAAAAGAGAGAGTTCAACGTGAGTTGCGGCTGTAACAGCAACTCTTCCTTTTGTTGGTGTTACGTAAGTGTTCTGAAAGAGAACCAGGGCCACGGCTGACTTCTCTGCAGCTGGGGATTTACAGTATGTTGTTGGATGGCAGCAGCTATTACGTCTTTGGGGATCCATAACCACAGCGGTACGTCTCCACAGCTGGACTGGCACTGACTGGCAGGTATGTCGATTTCTGCCACATATAGTACTTTGGGTTTATGTGACGTGTTTGTTATGCATTCGCAAATTGTGTGCAAATCAGATGCAAAGCAGACGTAATATAAACGCTTTATCCGTGGCCAATCTGTATGCATTCGCTACGACTTATTTTAGCCCGTGATGTGGACATGATAGGCACGCAATATATCCATTTTACACACTGTCCCAGTCCTCTGCCAAGCCGCAAATCCCCATCAGTTGCGGATATCAGCAGATAACGGCGGATATACAGTGCATAGCTTCAGTATGTATTGAGTATGTATTGCGTATATAAGGTGGATGTCATCCGCAAACACAATTTTGTGCAGCTCAAAAATCCTGGCAACGGAAAAACATGCCTCTGCGGATAATTGCGGACATGTGCAGATGTCGGCTGACTCATACAAGCATGTTTCACGTTTATTGCGGATGTTTAACAAATATGAGCCAATTTTGTGTGCAATCCATACACAAATCTTCCTAAACACCAGTGGGACTGGGCCTTAAGGGTCATGGCGGGGATGGGGGTGCAGCCTATCCCAGCAGTCATAGGGCGTGAGGTGGGGTACACCCTGAATAGGATGCCAGTCTATCACAGGGCCACATACAAACACATTCACACGCACACTTATGGACAATTTAATGTTTCCAATCCACCTAACCTACATGTCTTTAGAAGTGGAAGCACCCGGAGGGAACCCACACAGACATGGGGAGAACATGCAAATAGCACATAGAAAGGCCACAGATGGGAATCAATCTCATGACCTTTTTTCTGTGAGGCAACAGTGCTAACCACTAAGCCAACGTGCTGCCTTCAGTCACAGATCAGCCAATTTGAATAGAATTTAATGGAAATATTAATTCAATTTTTATTGAAACAAATACATTAAAGGGGGTTAAAACTTTATGACTTCATGACAACATGAGTGCCACTCAGTAGGCTGCCTGAAGACTTAATAAGTCGATGTCTTGCTAACGTTGGGTACTGCATTGTATTATGCCGTGATGGAGCATCATAGGCCAGGAAAACTCATGGCACACTGCAACATTTTTTTAAACAAGTCTCCAGCTTTTTTGGTGATTGGCATTTAGCTCCTACCACTTATACAGGTCCTGGTCTCATTGGCAGAAGACCAAGCAGCTCATCCCGCACTTCCCTATCCTTAACCAAGTCCTGTAACTCTTCCCAGGAGACCCTGAACTGTTCCCAAGCCAGCTGGTAAATCCTCCAGTGTGTCCTGGGTCTTCCCCGGGGCCTTCTCCCAGTTGGACATGTCTAGAGCAGCAGCTCTACTCTGAGTCTCTCCCGGATAGTCAAGGTTCTCACCCTGTCCAGGAGTGTAAACCCAGATAACGGGGGAATCTCATTTTGGTGTCTTGGCAGTTTGATGATAACATTTTTCTGAGTCATGAATATCCTTGATGATACACGAGTAAATAAACACAAACCAGGAAGATCTTGTCATGGATGCAAGATGAACACTATCAGGCACTGTGCAGAACTCATCAAGATGCAGTCAAGATAGCATGATGGCAGACATTAATTCAGTTCAGAAGATGGTGCATTTTGATCATTTTATCAATAATTCATAAACTAATCAAGAAAAATGAAATCATCACACTTTTGGTCTTTATGGCAGCAGATGATTGCTGCTTGTGACTTTTTAATGTTTTTTTTTTTTTTTTTTTTACAGTGGCATGATGGAATTGTGCATTTTCTCAGTGTAATTTTAAAAAAAGGACATGCCTTCAGAAAAAAAACAAACCTATTATTTTTGTTGGGAGATGCAGTGATACTCTTGAGACACATCTTCTCTGTTGCAAAGGTAAAAAAAAAAAAAAAAACTAGTGGGAGGAGAAAAAGAGAATAAAAGAACCTTTTCAAAGTAAAAAAAAAAGAAAAGTTTACCACCCCCAGAGTGAAGATAGGTTTGTGCTTGTGAGGGAATGTTTTGTCTCCTCTGTAAATGAAATACATTTTTGAGTGAATTGATTTGCCGGTTTGCTTCGGATTTTCTTCACATGCTAAACTGAACTAACCGGCTAAGAGCTTTTCCTCATGGAATCTTTTTTCAGGAACCTGTTTTGGATTTTCCTTTAAGCTGATGACACTTGCACATGAGCTGCTAATTCCCTGTGAGAGTGTTAAGAGTTTGGCAAACTTCCACGTTGCCGTTTCCAGCGTACAGTACATTGCTTCGAGCCGTACTGATTACAACTTCATGACAACAGCAGAACTTCAGTGTTTCTTATCGGGTCTTCAGCAAACAACTTGCCTATTTGCATTCAACATCAAAATCCTAATGTTTTGCAGGTTAAATAAGGAAACCAGGGAGCAGGTGAGACTTTTATTTTAATAGAATCCTGTTGCTACAGTTTTTGTGTTTTGACAACAAGCATAAAGTCTAAAAATCAGTATTATCTGGATAATGTGAGCTCTGCTCGGACACGATGAGAATATTGAAACACCCAGTTCATCTTCTGCGAATGTATTTTCTGGTTGTCTCGTCAGGGACTTATTATAGGAAAATTTGAAATTCAACACATTTGGTGCAGAGAACGCTTTCACCATCAAAATTAAAGCACCTTTTGTATTATGAATAAAAAAGTTCTCATGTTCATTTCATGACTTTGGGCAGTCGTAATTCCAATTTGTACACTCAGTGGACTTTCCTTCAGGCTATTTTTTTTTTTTTAAGGTCAAACATTTAAAATGCAATCCTGTCATTTGGAAGTTTCAAGAAAAAAAATCCCCAAGCAGACTGGTTCATAATGATACAGACACTGATTTTCTGGAGCTTTATGTTTAAACAATAAATGATATTGTAAACACCCCCTCCCCCATACATTTTCTGAGACACGTGGCTTTTTCCAACAATTCTCTCAAAACGCATAAACGTTACTGTATGCCAGCTAATCAGCTAACAGCTAATTAGCTGGATTGTGTTCAGTAAAATTTAAGTTGCCTAACACACACACACACGGTGAATGTTTTTCCATCTTAGATATAATAGCTGGCGGCTTTACGTGGCATTCGCCCGATTGACGTTTCAAATCCCGCAAAACTTTGAAGAGTTCGCCGCGCTGCGAGATCTCAGTAACATTGAGAACTGCATTGAGACGCTCTGATCATGCTGCACTTTAACCGCTGCACACGGACAACAGCATTAACATTGCAACATAAAACTATTTTTATATTGTGCCTAAAACTCTCATGAATATATTCTCTGGGTTTATAGATGTTGTTATTGCGTTTGTTTTATGTAAACATGCGAGAATCACAGGCTGTCTCTCCGTTATTATCAATGGGAGCTGCTGTGAGCTACGCTCGCTTCCTGATCATGTCGTTCTGGGGGAAAGTCAAGTTTGCTCTTTAACGTCTTGATTATTGTTCTTTACAACACTGTTTGTCCTTTTTGTTCCAGACTAATATATATAATATGTCTGAAATTTGGTTTCCGTTTATTAAATTCCACGCAGATTAAACGTAGCAGACACGGATTATTTGTTATAATTGTTTTAGCAAGTTTTCAGGGTATCATGCAGCAGTCTCTTATTAATATGATGAAAAGCATAAAAAATACATTTTTGTAGTATAATATTCATTTACAATTGTCATCATGTGGATTCTCTATGTTGTTTGACTGCAGCGACTCTCTGGCGCGCAAGGGATTATGGGATACGTCAATAGGGCGAATTCAAGATGACTTCACCGGCTGCCACCGTTAGCAAACACAAGACGTGTCCATTCACTTGGAAATGTTCATGTAACCATGGGCTCTGAAAATGGAGCCACTATGTGTAAAAATGGCTTTAATTCCTTAATGGTTATTGCGATGTTGGGATGTCTGCACTTCAAGCACATCGTGATTGTTTCATTTCAACTCCACTGTGATTGTGTACAGAGGCAAGATTACAAAAAGTGTGTCGCTGCACAATGTCCTTATGGACTGGGCGACTGTGCACACAGTTGAAGTAGACCAGTTATGTTTGGGGGGGTGTGCCCTCATTCTCCCTTTATGGAGGCGTAAACATGGAATTTTAATGGCTGTGCTGTTTTTATTTCTGCACAAAGACAACAGCTCAGGGGATCGTCAGCTTCAGGCACAAGGCGTGCTAATTGAAATGAACTCGCCCTGAGTCTTAAGGGGTGAAGGCAATGATACATTAGTCAAGTTAACATCCTTTCACACAATGAATATCAAACAGGAAGTTAATTTTTCTAACGTTTGTATTCTTGATCAAAGGAGGACAATATAACTATAAATGTCACAGTTTGCTGAGCCTTTAAGACTCGAGATGAAGCTGCCAGGCATGAAAACGTTTTAAACTGAGGGCGCCAGTATTAAAGTGGCTTTGCTGTCCTTAATCCATGCGTGACTAAAAACATTTGCATGGTAAATCCAAAACAACAATGCGTGCCTCCTTTGCTCTCTGTAAGCTCTGCGGTCGCTTCCTGGGAACTTTGGAAAGTTCACATGGCGTTTCTGCATCTCTGCATCTTTTTTTTTTTCCCTCTGTCACCTTGTGACTTTTCTGCTCGTGTACTTCTGTCATGATTGGGCCTGTGCGGTTTGTTTTGTTCTTGCGCGGGTTTTGTGTTTGGGATTTTCCTTGTCCGCTGTCTGGTGTTTGGTGTTGGGCGTTTCCTCCTGTCCTTCCTCCTGCTTACCACGCCCCATTCCAGATCCTTCCTCCACACCTGTCCTGCATTTCCTCATAACCACTCCCTCTTTATCAGCTACACCTTTTCCCCTCACTTGGCATTCTTTCAGTCATGACGCCTGCTGAGTTTCAGCCTCTTTTTTTTTCTTTCTTCCCTATTCTGTTCTCATTCAGAGCACAGACAGGCAGCCTGTAGCAACTCCTTTTCAACACATGTACTGTGTGTGTGTGTCTCTCCATATTTTCTGGACTGCAAGTTGCATTTTTTAAATTTATTTTTTACTAGTTTGGGAGGTCCTGTGACTTATATTCCAAAGCGAATTATATGTCCCACAACAGAGGTATAAGAGAAGTTAGGAATGTTTGTGAATAGCATGGACTCACTATTGCACACGATCACAAACCTGCAAGCCATCAGCCTCCCTGCAACTAGAGAGCTAGTCCATGTAATATACTATACAAGCAGTAAGCTTCCATGGTCCCAAATCAGATTTACCCTTGACTGGACACTTGAGGCTGGCTCCAAAATTGAGCACATTGTCATAGATGCCAATGTTAAAATGTCCAACTTTAGAGGAGAGACAGAAAAAAACATGTTTACAGCCTAGTACAAAAATGGTTTTGTCTCTTAATGGCTAGTGTCCCCCTCCATGATAACTGTGCACGGGGTGAATTTTTTTTCTCCTTAATTCTTAGTTTAAGGTGTTTTATGCCATGAAGTTGCACATAATCTGGGGGCATGGTCGATTTGAGTGAGGGTTCAGACTCAGAGCCACTAGCTGTAGTTGCTGGGCGGCTGTCTCTGTGGTTTTGAGGATTTTATTACCAATATTTGTGCTAATATGGCTTGTTGTGTTTAATTCTCCTAACAGATCATCTAAAACTTTTGTGCTACAATATTTGCATCCAGTGAATGTTTTGTCTTATTTAATGTTTTATGCTAACGGTATTAACACTTTTAGGTTGGTCCAGCTAATCTGCGATTACTGAGTAAAGCTTATTGTAATTTTTATGGCCACACTGAAGCAAACCGTTGTAAGAACAACTGCTCACTTCCCAAAACTTTGATTTAACAATAAACACCCGAACAGAGGTTAGTACGGAACCCGGGAGAGGTCAATTAAAGTGATATTTTTTTTCTGACCATGATAATTTGTGCGCACGTTTTCCCTTAATCGAGCCCTCGAATTAATAAAACGTGCGCACGTTTGATTTTAATTGAGCCCTCGAACTAATAAAACATGCGCACGTTTTCTTAATTGAGACCTCGAATTAATAAAACGTGCGCACGTTTTCCTTTTGTTCAAAATTAAATTCATAATATGACCTAAATTGTCATCCTCACGATGGGGAGACGCTTCACCCTCAGCATCCTTTTTAATGCACTTAAACTCCAGATGATGTCATGCTGGGCAGCTGGAGTTCTCTGTATGTCCTTGTGCGCCCAAACCATGATGATACACTCTGACCAGATCCATTTCTAAAGGGGAAATGTATTACACTGTCTGCTGGTTTGTTGGCTAATAGCCAACATTTATGTCACGACAATATTGAATGCACGTTTGTGCACACAATGTAATAAAACGAGCGCACAATATAACAAAACGTGTGCACAATATAACAAAACGTGTGCACAATATAATAAAATGTGCGCACAATATAACAAAACGTGCGCACAATATAATAAAATGTGCACACAATATAATAAAACGTGCGCACGTTCTCTCCACATGCAAAACATTTTGCAATGACACTTCCAGGTTAGCCTGTTAGCTTGTTGGTAATTCTAAGATGGGGAAAGGGAAGTATGTTTAGGCTTCATTTGTCCTGCCCAAGTCATGCACAGTCTCTCCACCTCTTTATCCACGTATGGGTTAGTCTTGCTGTGGGCAGATAACCACCACCAACATGGCAACAGCCAGGGCAGCAATTTTTGGAACCAAAAACAGCTCTTCTGGGCCTCTATAGGAAACCTATGGATGACATCTTGCAGGGTTTGTCCAGTGTATAAATACAGTCTGTGGCAATGTGTGGTCCAACAGATTTGAACATTTGTGTTCTCCTGTGGCAATTTTTGGACAAGTTCAGCTCTGCAGGGCATGTTAGGAAGAGACCACATGTTAACCAGCGAGCTACGACAATGATTGCATGTCTTTGCTACTACTGCAGGTCTATCTGGAGAATCCTATGGTACTGCTGTAATGGCTTTGTGCCAGTTAAGTGGGTGATTAGTGAGACCTTAAGTTCAATTAGTTGCATAACAAGGGCACTTTAGCTACGACTCTACAGTCTGGTGTGAAGCACTTTACAATCTTGGGTCAGCATGCGGTGCCAGTTGATGAATTCACTGATTGTTATGGCACACCCATGCAACACCCTCATTGATAGATCATTACTTTTGGCAGCTAGATCTGCCTAGGTGGGAAATGGGAAGGACTCCATTCAGTTTTATGAGGTGGCAGAAGTGGCAGCTTCTTTCTTTGTTTAGTTTTTTCATTTTATAACATTTTCAGATTTTGTAAACACTTGAATATTGGGTGGATCTCAAACACATGACCCATTCCATTTTCTTCGGCCATGATTTAGTCATGTCTGTTGAAAGGTGCACTGACACTGTTTCACGCACTTGCACGACCTGTGTCGTGCATGACAGTAAACTCGTCTTTAACAGGTGCAGACTGAATGTGAGAGGGGCGCCGGCGTGTGCAATTTTGCAAAGAGTATTTTGAAATGTTCAAAAAATCTTCACGTATAAATGTCGTGCTACGTGGTGCGATCAGCTCACCAACATGACGTGCAGCTTGTCAAGTGGAGTAAAGAAGTGAATAGAACGAGTGGTTGCGTCAGCGGATCACATCAGAGCGCAGCTCATCTGAGTGATTATGTTAAAACTATCATAAACACACTTTAACAGCTGCAGACAAGAAGGAAAAACCATGCAGCTGTTTTACCAAGCCATGACAATGTAAACATGACAAATAATTACCTTTTTTAGACGGCTCCAAATGTTTTCTCCAGCTTATTCAGTGCACGCAAACAGCGCTGCTGGAGCGGTCTTCTGTGATTCAGGAAGCGATTAGAGCTGTTTTCAACAGACAACTTACAGAGAAAATGATTAATCCGCTACAAAATAATTATTTTATATATGAAGCGTCCAGCACAGAGCACGTGGCAGGCTGTGGAACAAAGCACGGCATCCAGCTGGGATCACAGCGGGTGGGATCATCACGACAATGTGCGTGCATCTAGTGTCAGTGCACCTTAATTCTCCCAGCTTACCTTGAACTCACCATGCCTCCAGTTGCTATGCACTATCACACCTGGGCTTCGTTTTCAATCAGGAACTATTCATACCCACTCTAACTGTTGCTAGGTTACTGATGTTGTCTGTTTGGTACACAGTGGTAGTAGACAGCAGAAGACAGTGATGTGATAATAACTGTCTCAGACCTGGAAGGTGGTAGCAGACATGAGCACCCCTGGAATTGAGTGGAACTGAAAGGCGTGAGGGAGCTGATCTTCTCTGATTTTGTTCAGGGACAAATGGAACCTGTGCAGTACTTTGAGTCCTGAGGACCAGGATTGGTAAACACTGCACTAAAGTATGGGAACTAGAGATAGAATGGGAACAAATTTAAGGTGGAGGAAAGAGTTTTAGTGGTGTAGTATTGTCGGGCCAGATACCAAAAAGAGGACATGCAGGTTGCGACAGTTTTGGGTGTCTGAGAAGACAGAAGATCAAAGAGGAAAAGTCACACATCTGACAGAACAGTTAAAAGGTGTGAAATTAATGTGGAACTGGAATTTCTCGACTGTCAGTGGCAATTACTTAATTGTAAATTAAATAAATTATTTTAAATGCAAAAATTGTAGGTGTAGGGTGAGAGAGAATGTTGAGAAAGTTGCTAATTGATCAGTTCTGTTGAGTTTTAAAGGAAATATGCTACACCTGAAGATGATTGGCTGTTTGAGTTTTGACATTTAGCCTTATGTTTTACCTGTAAAGATACAGCCAGGAGCTCAAGTAAGAGCATGGAATATCATACAGACAGCAGGACTGTATAAAATTTCAAATTTAATTGAATTGAGCTCTGATATGCACTTAACCCTCTATGGTCCGAATCAGCGACCGAATGTCACAGAGACTTTGTTCGACCACTTCTTGAAACTACAATTTCTTATCTGTAGTTTATATCGTCCCTTGAAATGATCCATCGCTCACAGCCAATCCTAGAGACCAGAGAAGTTCACATGATCCTGTGACATCAGTGCCACTCTGTGGTTACAATGGCTGCAGTGAGCATCAGTCTTGGATTTTCAGTGAAATATTTTAGTGACATCGATACTGGAGTTTATGTAACTAAGGGATTTTATTCATACTATAAGGATTTACTTGAAAATATAAGATATCTTGCAGATAAGAATGAGTGATTTTTATTTTGCAAATATTTCATTTACAATGTACCAGGTCCCTGCTGTGCAGTGCAGAAGCGCTGCCTACTGGGATATTTTATTTTTAGATGTTTATTATATATTGATCTAAAATCTTTGTCATATTTACACCACTTTTGTGACTCAAAGACTCTGGTAACCCCATTTCTAACACCAAAACAGTTCATCGACATGAAGTTCTGCTTTCACTGACTGACTGACTGAAGAATTTCAAAAAAACACATTTCATATTTTCAGTTAGAGAGCCAAATTGTTTGTGCAGTGTTCTGGATTATGCGCCACATGGCCAAAATGTCATTGCTGGCGGCCCCTCACAATGCAAGTGACACTGAGTCTCCCCAAGTAACTGCTTGTTTGACAGAGTCTTTCCAGTGAGATCAAAGAGACCTCATCCCAAAGATATGATATATCTAGTTGTCACCTTTGTTCCCTGTTTGCTTCCAAGTCTCACAAAATCCAGTAAGGACCATTAAAAAAGCTCTAATGATAAAATCAGTGCCTTGGAATTAAGGGAATGGACAAATTTCAAGTTGCGCTGCCGAGACTTGCGCTGCTGTTAGTGAGCCTCTCACTCACGTGTTTGAAACAACAGCTTGTTATGACGCCTCGTGGCTAACCGATTGGTTGTTATGGGTGATTCCTACCTCCACACAACTCCAAACAGCGACCAGAAAGTTTCTTGACAGTTCTTGTTTTTGAACGAAACTGTATCTCCCTAACTGTGAGGTTGTGAGGTCATCGCACATGTGCGTAGGTGCTGCTCTATCGCAACTTGAAAATGGTTGGGTGATGGCGGGTACACTGGGGAGAGGGGCATCTGGACCCTTGAGGATCCTTGAGATTTTTTTCTGGTTTTGTTGACTGTTTTGTCAGTAAGTTTTTCACCCTCGTGTCCAGTTTGTGATGGTACTGCAACATTACGAGAACAAGATGCGTGGAGCTGGTTTGTATAAGATAGAATATTGCTTCTTTCATAAGCTGTGCCTCTTTGTTTCCTGCTTCCCCATTCCTATCGACTCACTTTGGTCCTCCTTTGTTTTTCTCAAAGTTCTTCTCAGTTCCTTTTGCACTTGCTCATTTGTTGCATTTAGTTGTGTGGTGAATTCTGCACATATACCCATCTGTTATGCCTGTATATCTCGTTAAGGATTGCAGATTGGTGGGATCGTAGCCCACTGCACACTGGGGGAGAGGCGGGGTTCACCCTGGAGAGGTCAGTCTAACACACATAACCATATACAACCCCAATTAACCTAAGCAGCACGTCTTTGCACTGTGGGGTGTGAAGCAGCACAACACACAAACACACTAACAATATACTACAGTGTGATTAAACCCTAATATTATGCTTTGGTTGTTTTCTTGTTAACTGCTGAGGAGACAATAAAACAAAATGACAGAAATTGCTTTCTGATAGGTGACACACAACTAGCGCACACATACGTTGTCCCCCGTGCCCTCTCTTGTGTCCTTATGCTTTTTCCAAAGGCATAAGAGCCTCATGCACTATTGATGTGCTCATCTCTTAATTAGCCTCTCCATAAGAGCATCAGATCTGCAATCAGCAACGGGAATGTGTCTCGGGGGATCCGTAGCCCGGCATCCTGCTGGGATGCTGCGTCTAAATTTAGGCCTGCCAGGTTTCTCACTTGCTGGGACACCACAATGATGACTGTGCACACTGTCACGCTGCGGAGAGGTTTAATGACACCCATAATGGCATCAATGTTGCTGACCAAAGGACGGCTCCGTGAGCGCTGCCGATCAGATTCCCCCGAGCGACGGCATGAAGGACAAAAAGCTTACACCTGGGGGCGATATGCTCGGATCTACGAGTTTGAAGATTCATTCTCGGCTTTAACAAGACAGAATGTACGCCACAGTGTGTGAAATCACTCATCAAACAGCTAATTTCATTAAGGTCGCCTCAGGAATGCCATGATCGGCCCGCTGAATTAAAAAGTAATTCGATCTGATTTACTTTGAGGAAATGTGAGTATAGATGAGCGCACATAATCAAAAACATTTACAATTATGCAAAGAGTTGAAGGCATTCCAAACAAGTAGCAGGTCTACTGCAGCAGAATGCATAAACAGTTTCTCAGCGCATTTTTCTCTGTTTTGCTCAAGATTTGATGCTGTGCTCATATGTCGTCAACTAATGATTTGGTTGTGTCGTATCTTCCTAAAACTATCAGAGCTCTGAGTGTCACCATCATTTTGGTCATATTGTGCAGGTTTTCACTGAGAATAAAGCCAAGTAGTGGGAGTCATAATTATTCAAACAGCAGATGCCCATTTATTTCTTACAGAGTATCACTGAGTCTGGGGGGCATCAAGCTAAGGAGTGGATTTTGCATTTTCACAGATAATATTTTAAGAGGTTTTTGAAGCATGAAGCTGGTACTCCTGGCTGCTCCACCAATTTTTTTTCTTTTAATGTTTGGAATTTGCATAATTCGAAAAGACCATTATTGAAATACCTCAGTGTGATATCACTCCTGGAAACATGAATTTTTCATTTATTAATTTTTAGTGTCTACCTCCTCTTAGTTCAGAGCATGAGCTATGCTCATGGTAAACTTTTGGACTAATGCCTTTGTGCTAATGCATTAACAAATATGACAATTGGGGGGAAAACGCAATAAGGTTCAATCGTCCATCCATTCCCGGGGGTTGGGGGTGGAGCTTAACCCTTATATTTGCTTATACACCTTATGTGGTACGTAAGTTCTCTATATATACCAGTGTATTGTAAACAGTGCTGCCACAGTTACTTTGAAAACGTAATCCAATTACCGATTACTCCTTGAAAAAGTAACTTGGTTACTTTACTGATTGCTCAATTTAAAAAATAACTAAGTTAGATTACTTTAAGTTAGTTACTTTATTAGTTACTTTCAGCAGCTGCTTGTTGTCTGAGAAGGATGAATGGATAATGTGTATTTATGTAGAAAACATGACCAGATTGACAGGTAACAATGTTTTATCAGTGTTTTATACATCATGCCATCCTCAAAGAGACTTGAGGTGCAATTTAAGTGGAAAAAACAGTGTTAGTGTTTGTGGTAACATGTCGCGGATCAGCTGTTTTTAGTGAGGAGACTCACAGAGCAGCTCAGAGTTTTAAAGAAAAAAAACTTAAAAATGCCTTTGTAAAGCTCAGTGCAGGTGTGCTGTTGTCACCACGCTTTGAGAGATGACAACTGCTTCTTTTTTTTTCAACTCAAAGCTACTGCATAGAACTGCGGACAAAAAGCGCAGCTCACTGAAAGTCAGTGAAGTGGGCGGTGAACCTCCCCCTGCCCACGGGAGTTTTAATGTTGCAATTGACCCACAATACAAAAATAATTGTAATGCACAGTGACTTGGAGAAGAAACTTTAATCTGATTCCTGATTTGGAAAGATTACTCGTTAGATTACTCATTACTGAAAAAAATGGTCAGATTAGAATAATGACATCAGTGATTGTAAATAAGGAGGCTCTCAGTGTAAATAGGGTAAGAACTTTTCTTAAATTTCTTATATCGCTGTGGTCATTTCTCCCTCTAGTGTCTCTGTGTGGTGTTGCTCCATCCTCTGTTTTTATTCTGTTTACACAACCACACTAGAGTCATAATCGCATACCTGTGCCCTGTTTTGGCATTTTGCAGTCTATCAGTCTGTGGGTTTCAGTTTGTTAGTTTATCTGCTGTCAGTCCTGCTCCAATTCCTGCAGTTTGTCTCCTTTTTTCTACCATATCTCACGGCATGTCATGATTATCAGCATGAAATATACATTAATCTGTTGGTTCGTGATATTGTCACGAAAAGCACCACATTTTCATAACGGGAGTACAAATTAATTCAAATACAGTCCGTGACGGCTGCACAAAATTAAAAGTGAAGTGGGGGGTGGGGGGGTCAGGGTGGTTATGGTTAGGGTTGGGGGAAGGAGTAGGGTTAGTGATAGTGAGTTAAAAAAACCTGTTACAAAAATTTGAACAATTTTGTGACGGGAGCACGAAG
The DNA here is from genome assembly GCF_902500255.1 of Thalassophryne amazonica. Lineage (NCBI taxonomy): Eukaryota > Metazoa > Chordata > Actinopteri > Batrachoidiformes > Batrachoididae > Thalassophryne > Thalassophryne amazonica. The sequence continues at coordinate 23,818,897 of NC_047115.1, read as the reverse complement.
AAAGATGTGACACTGGGTTGCCTTTTTTTTCTGTTCTTTTGCTGTCCACGATAAGTGCTGGCGTGCAGTCGGTCGATTGCAAGCTGGCTTCCAGTTGATCGCATGGGGGGGGAAAATCTCTCGCGGTTCTTTCTATCTGCGCATGCGCAGGGTCAAGAGGTTGTGAGGAGCTACAGTGGAGAGCGAGGCGAGTGTACAATGGTGGAGGCAAAAAAATCCAAAACTTATCATTTTCATCCAGAGTGGGGGGAAGATTATTTTTTTCGTTTATTCAAAATGGCAAATCAGTCTGCCTTATCTGCAATGCAACTGTGGCATTACCAAAGAAAGGGAATTTGGAGGGCATTCTAAAATGATCCACAAGAGCTACGATGCTAGCTTCCCGGCTAAATCACCTCTTTGCGCCCAAAAAGTGCAGGAATTGAAAAACCATCTTGCAACACAACAGGCCATTTTCACCCGGCCAAATACCACCAGTAAGGCTGCAACCACAGCTTCTTATCGTGTCAGCTGTGTTCTGGCAAAAAGAAAGAAATCTTTCAAGGATGGTGAGATTGTGAAAGAAGCTTTCATGGAAGCTGCAAATGTGCTCTTTGCCGATTTTAAAAATCGAAAGGAGATTGTGTCTGCTATTCAGGATGTGCAGCTCTGAAGAAATTCTGTTACACGATGATGCGAGTGAATGGCGGAGGATACTGAACGGCAACTGAGGAATGATATTGAGGCATGTGAGTGTTTTTCTCTGCAATTCGATGAATCCACTGATGCTGTGGACGTGGCTCAGCTATGTGTTTTTATTAGAATGTTTTTTTTGTCAACATGCATGTAAAAGAAGAGCTGCTGACCATTTTGCCTTTGAAAGGGGACACAAGAGTTTTTATGGAATTTGTTCATAAGAGCCAGCTGCCCCTCTTCAAACTCATTTCCATTCCCACCGATGGGGCTCCAGCGATGGTTGGACATACTGCTGGGTTCATTGGATTGTGCAAACAGTGTGAATCTTTCCCAGACTTCCTGAATTACCATTGCATAATTCACCAGCAAGGGTTGTGCAGGAAGACTTTAAATATGGAAGATGTTATGGATGTGGCCAACAAAATTGCTTGTTCTGTTCAATCCAGGAGTCTGCAGAGGTGATTATTTTGTGCACAGCTGGAGGAGACAGGTGCAGAACACACAGATCTGCTGCTGCACACAGATGTTCGATGGCTCAGCCGAGGGAAATTTCTGGAAAGGGTTTCTCAGTTGTTGCCTGAAATTAAAGAATTTCTGGAACAGTCAACTCATGCTGAATATGCACAGCTAGAAGACAGTCAGTGGCTCTTGGATTTAGCCTTTCTTACTGATCTGACTGACAAGCTCATTAACTTGAATCTCGAACTGCAGGGTGAAGACAAACGCATCATCATGATCAGTTCTGTGAACACATTTAAAAGCAAGTTACACTTGTTATCAAGCAGGTTGCAACAGTGTGATCTACGGAACTTTCCACCCATGGACGCAGAACTTAAGTATCAAAGCAAAAACTGTGCGGAGCTTAAGAGTGCATCTTGTCGGAATTTGATGGGCGCTTTACTGACTTTGCTTCGATTGAGCCTGTTCTCATTTTTCTGTTTTCCATTTGGTGAAAATATTGACGTGGACTATATAACATTCAAAACAGAATCACTCTTCAACCTGGATAGCTGTGCTATTGAGAATGCAATCCTCACACTGAAAAATGACATTGAGATGAAATCCAGAGCAACACCTGCCTTAAATGTCCAATTTTGGAATCTAATGCAGAAAGAGAAATACCCCAACGTCAGACAGACTGCACAGAATTTGACTGCGCTTTTTGGATCAACTTATCTGTGTGAATCTGCCTTTTCACACATGAAAATCATCAAGTCAAAATACAGATCCTCCATGACAGATAACCACCTTGCGGCCTGCTTACGGCTGGCAGTTAGTTTCTACTGTCCAGATTACGAGAGACTAGCTGCCTCCTCTCAGTGCCACAAGTCCCACTAAGGTAGGAAACAACTTTTCCAACTTGAATTAAGGATTGTATTATTCGAGTTGTTTGTTGTATTGTTGCAGGCCAGTCCTAGGCCTACTTTTGCTTATTCTTTGCACCACACACATTTACTGCAATAATGTATTATCACTGTTAAAACTTTATATTTGTGCCAGAAAATTGTGTTGTTATATTGGTGCACAATAAATTATGGCTACGCTATGGCGTTCAATATGGCTTGGTGTAGATCTCGATACATTGTCAACTTTAAAAGTAGATCTCGGTTCAAAAAAGGTTGGGCACCCCTGGCTTACTGGGTTTCCTGCCTTCATCTGGTAGATAAACTTTTTTTTTTTATAAATGAGTCCCCGTGTTTTATGCATGCATATTTGGGCTTAATCCTTCATTACTTTTAACACAAGGAAAGTGCCTAACAGTTTTGCACGCAGCTTTTTTTTTCATCAAAGTATAAGGAATAATATTTGACATTAACACTCTGCAGCATACACTTTAATCTTTAATTACTCTGGAGTGACTTTACACTTTGTCGTGTTGAGGAGCGCATTCAGAGGAGTGTGCCGGCCGGGTAAAGGAGAGGCAGATTATTGTAAGAAGCAATGAGGGTGCAGTGATGTTTAATAGAGCCGTCCATCACTGTGCAAGTCACAATGATGGCAACATCAAGGAAGAGAGTTTAATGGCTTCTTTGACCTTCACATGACAGAAGTGTGTTAGATCACAGTGTGGAGGAGGATGTGACTAAGTATAACTTCAGTGGGTCATTTATAACTGCTAAACTGTTCAATATTGGATCCAGTTATGAAATATAATTGCTGTTGTAATCGTTGATGTATCCTTAACAAATCTTTAATGTTTCTACTGCTGTGTTTCCATGCTGTCAGTGGAAATCCAGAAGTTTAATTTACTTCAATATAAAAGAAAACGGTAGCTGGTAGAGGCATGGCAACATCTGATCAGTGTTTAAGAGCAAAAATTAAACTTGCTGAACCTTTATTCCAGCTATAATTAACTGCAAATTAGCTTATTTTTCTTTGCTTAAATGCATGTAAATGCATGCAAATACACACACACACACACACACACACACACACACACACACACACACACACACACACACACACACACACACACACACACACACACACACACACACACACACACTCATCTTCAACCACTTATCCAAGATCAGGTTGCGGGGGGCTGGAGCCTGTCACAGGACATGAGGCAAGGAAGCCCTAGACAGGACACCATTCTCTCACAAGGCCTTATTTAGACAAACAAACACATTCACACCCATATGCACACTTACAGACAATGTAATGTTGCCAATTCACCAACCCTTCATGTCTTTGAATGTGGGAGGAAGCCGGAGGACCCGAAGAGAAGGCATGCAAACATGGGGAGAACATGCAAACTATTTTCTAGACTATGTTGCAGCAGACAAGTAGTCACTTTGCTCAAAAAAGGCATCATAAAAAAGAAAAAAGAAAACCCACAATAAATAGCACTGGCTAATAAGTCACATTTATTTTTGGAACATGGTGCAACAAGAAGGCTCACCAACAAAATTTATCTTCTTGGCAGTTCTTGAGCATACACGGACAAAATTAATCGAATTGCAGTATTATTTGTAACACAAACAGCACTTTAGTAAGCAGAAGCTAACAGGCTAATTGTTGTTGTATGATGCAAAAATAAAGTAAAACTGTTTGTTTTCATCACTGAATAGAAGAAAACATAAGTGTTGGACTGCATATCAGTTGCTTAAATCCAGAGCTACACATTAGATTAGACAAATTTTATTAATCCCTTGGGAAGACTCCCTCAGGGAAATTGAGGTTCCAGCAGCATTGTATAGCAGCACACAGGTAAGAAGCACAAAAGTAAAAGTAAAAATCTAATTGCAAGATGTAAATACAAATATAAATACCAGAAATACTGCTTGCTACTGGCTACTAGTCTTCCTCTCGTTCCTGTCCCCTGCCTTCCTGTTACACCTTCTCTCTCCGAGTAAGCAAGTTTGCCAAACTAAATATGAATCAACTCTGTAAAATAGCCGACTATACAGTTAGCCTTGCCTTAGTCAAGCAAAAGTGCAAAACCATTTATGGTGTGTATTGTTTTGTACAACATTTGTGATGAATGAAGACTAACCCATGACTTCCATTGATTTCATTTTTAAAATGATTATTATTTTTAAGAATTGGGCAATCAATATGTGGGCCTGGATTCCATTACTAGTTATGCTACTTGTCTAGACAGTTGAACAAGACTCTTGTATTTCCACCCAGTTAGAAATGTGTACCAGTCTGCTGGGAAACAAACTTTCATTGTACTGGTGTCCATCAAGGAGTAGTTGTAGACTCTCATCTGCTTTTTGATTTTATTGTTTTCGTGTTAAACTAGTTTTTTAGATCATGGGTGGTTCAGCGTTCTGGTGACAGTTTGGAAACACTCCACAAACCCCCCACCCCCCCACCCCCACCCCAAACTGATTTTCCTGGTTTTAGCAGGTGTGTTGTTTCCACTGGTAAAAAATGCCTACTTCTTTTTTGGATCTTTGATAGCAGGACCTCAGTCTCAAAATTCTTCTTGGTTTGTTTAGATGCCATTTTCCTGAATGCATACCTGACATTTGGCAGCAGAGGAGGAACCTTTTAAAGTATTAATGAGACATATTTGTGCTAAACCACAACACTTGTGAATGTGCCCTGATTTAATTCAGGGTGGTATGTTTACACTGGTCACTTATGCAGTTTTCTGAAGTTAGGCATGTTTGCTAAATTTAAGGTGGCACACTAGTACAAGACCATCATGTGGGGAATTAGATTTAAGGTAATAATATGCAGTAATAATTTTTGACACTGTTTAAATCCACTTATTTGCTTTCCTTTTAATTTCATGTTCTCTTTCTCTCCTCCTGCGTTAGTGGAGAGACGTCACTCCCAGCAGCGCGGGGCGAGTCTCGATTCAAGATTCTTTTATTTGTCCCCAAGGGGAAATTTGTCTTGGACACACAGGCAGCCACATAAAATACACTAATCAAGTACAGACATGACAAGACAGACCCAGACAATACAATCACAATGACACATTAGTGACCTACTCTTTGGTTTGAGTTCAGGAGGTTCACTGATATAGGGAGGAATGAGTTTTTATACTTGTTTAGGTATCTCTTTTTGTTTTTAGATGGAGTCTCACCTGAAGCCATCACACAGTCAAACATGAATATTTCTGAACCTCAGGCTTTTTGAAATACATTGTACTCACTGTTTTTTTTTTTTTTTTTGGGGGGGGGGGGGGGGGGGTGTCCATTGGGCATCAGGGATTGAAAATACAGCTTTCATGTTGGATTCTTCAGAAGCAGCGATGATAATTTTCACCCTGCAGTAAAGTGGGATTCGATTCAGGACAGAGACTGCGGAGATGGACGAGAGAAAGGAAACACTTTGATACTTTGCGCTGAAGTGGGAAATGAGGTTTGAAGGCCACAGTGTGATCAAGAAGCTTTGGGATGTTCATTCAAATGCACTGAGACAAATCTGATGAATCCATAATGAAACTGACCTGGATGAGTGCGATTCTTTGATCCTGCAGTCTCAGTGATCAGTGGATGCCAGCTTTTTTCTAAATGACTATCACAAGTTGTGCTATTGTGGCACCAGAATTCTAATATAAATCCAAAGGATATGAAACGTCTTTGAACAAAACTCCCCATTTACATATCCATTTGGCAGAGAGTTTCATGCAAATCAAGGTACAACTTTATTTTATTCCAAATACATTTTTTAATTACACTCAACAAAAATATAAATGCAACACTTTTGGTTTTGCTCCCATTTTGTATGAGATGAACTCAAAGATCTAAAACTTTTTCCACATACACAATATCACCATTTCCCTCAAATATTGTTCACAAACCAGTCTAAATCTGTGATAGTGAGCACTTGTCCTTTGCTGAGATAATCCATCCCACCTCACAGGTGTGCCTTATCAAGTTGCTGATTAGACACCATGATTAGTGCACAGGTGTGCCTTAGACTGCCCACAATAAAAGGCCACTCTGAAAGGTGCAGTTTTGTTTTATTGGGGGGGGGATACCAGTCAGTATCTGGTGTGACCACCATTTGCCTCATGCAGTGCAACACATCTCCTTCGCATAGAGTTGATCAGGTTGTCAATTGTGGCCTGTGGAATGTTGGTCCACTCCTCTTCAATGGCTGTGCGAAGTTGCTGGATATTGGCAGGAACTGGTACACGCTGTCGTATACGCCGGTCCAGAGCATCCCAAACATGCTCAATGGGTGACATGTCTGGTGAGTATGCCGGCCATGCAAGAACTGGGACATTTTCAGCTTCCAAGAATTGTGTACAGATCCTTGCAACATGGGGCCGTGCATTATCCTGCTGCAACATGAGGTGATGTTCTTGGATGTATGGCACAACAATGGGCCTCAGGATCTCGTCACGGTATCTCTGTGCATTCAAAATGCCATCAATAAAATGCACCTGTGTTCTTCTTCCATAACAGACGCCTGCCCATACCATAACCCCACCGCCACCATGGGCCACTCGATCCACAACATTGACATCAGAAAACCGCTCACCCACACGACGCCACACACGCTGTCTGCCATCTGCCCTGAACAGTGTGAACCGGGATTCATCCGTGAAGAGAACATCTCTCCAATGTGCCAAACGCCAGCGAATGTGATCATTTGCCCACTCAAGTTGGTTACGACAACGAACTGGAGTCAGGTCGAGACCCCGATGAGGACGATGAGCATGCAGATGAGCTTCCCTGAGACGGTTTCTGACAGTTTGTGCAGAAATTCTTTGGTTATGCAAACCGATTGTTTCAGCAGCTGTCTGAGTGGCTGGTCTCAGACGATCTTGGAGGTGAACATGCTGGATGTGGAGGTCCTGGGCTGGTGTGGTTACACGTGGTCTGCGGTTGTGAGGCTGGTTGGATGTACTGCCAAATTCTCTGAAACGCCTTTGGAGACGGCTTATGGTAGAGAAATGAACATTCAATACACGAGCAACAGCTCTGGTTGACATTCCTGCTGTCAGCATGCCAATTGCACGCTCCCTCAAATCTTGCAACATCTGTGGCATTGTGCTGTGTGATAAAACTGCACCTTTCAGAGTGGCCTTTTATTGTGGGCAGTCTAAGGCCCATCTGTGCACTAATCATGGTGTCTAATCAGCATCTTGATATGGCACACCTGTGAGGTGGGATGGATTATCTCAGCAAAGAAGTGGTCACTACCATAGGTTTAGACTGGCTTGTGAACAATATTTGAGGGAAATGGTGATATTGTGTATGTGGAAAAAGTTTTAGATCATCTCATCGTTTCATCTCATACAAAATGGGAGCAAAACCAAAAGTGTTGAGTGTATTTTTTTATTACACATTGTATAGCTTTTGTTTTTTCTTTAGTGTCAAATTAATCATCCTAATTATTATTATTTTTTTTATAAATGATTAATTGTAAATCCTATTTATAGAATATACAGTATTCATTGTAGGGAGGTGAGGTCCAGATGATCTAGTCCATTTCATTGCTCACTTGAAGGTTTCTTTTATCAGTTTTCCTGCAAACCTGAAATTTTCTATCCAACACATCCACAGTTAACAATTGAACACCACAGATAACAAAGATGAAGACCAATTATTGTGTCTGAATTTGCCTACATTTCCCAAGAGACATTGTTGAACTGAGAAAAAATTATTAATTTCACAGGTTAGGTTGCAATTCACAAAGTGAACTTTGGCTCCAAGTTCACTTGAGGCATTTTCACCCAATGGCCAACTATGCAAACATACTTGAGCCACCTTGAGCCAGAGGTGTAGGATGGAAAAATCACTTGAGCAACCTCCACCCAAGGGCATAGTATGTCAACATCACTTGACCCAACTATGTCCAGGATCCAAATATTACTCAAACCACCTTCAGCCAGTTGTCTACAATGGAAATATTGTTTGAACCACCTTTGCCTGGGGGTCTGCAAAGAAAAGTTGTCCTTAACCACCTTCAGCTCCATGTCTGAAATCCAAATAATGGGTTCAGCCAATGACTTAGAAAGGAAGTACATTTCCACTTGAGACCTCTAGCTCGTGGTGGTACAAGTGATGTTTACATAGTAGGCCACTGGGTGGAGGTGACTCAAGCAAACTGACAGCTAGGTTCACTTTTGAAACCGTGACCTGACAGCTACCTTTTTAAAAAATAACAGGTATATATAAGAATAAGAAGTGAAAACTGCAGCATGATGTTTCAGTAAACAGTCTATAGGGAAACAATGATAAAGAAATGTGTATAGGCGTTATTTTTCAGCAATTACAAAGCCACAGGTACGCATTATTCTCCTCTATAAATCACACTCATGGCGGAAGAGTATGTGTATATAAGAACCTGTTTTGAATGTTCATTTCCGCATGAATGTACAGTAGTGTTCAGAATAATAGTAGTGCTATGTGACTAAAAAGATTAATCCAGGTTTTGAGTATATTTCTTATTGTTACATGGGAAACAAGCTACCAGTAGATTCAGTAGATTCTCACAAATCCAACAAGACCAAGCATTCATGATATGCACACTCTTAAGGCTAAGAAATTGGGCTATTAGTAAAAAAAAAAAAAAAGTAGAAAAGGGGTGTTCACAATAATAGTAGTGTGGCATTCAGTCAGTGAGTTTGTCAATTTTGTGGAACAAACAGGTGTGAATCAGGTGTCCCCTATTTAAGGATGAAGCCAGCACCTGTTGAACATGCTTTTCTCTTTGAAAGCCTGAGGAAAATGGGATGTTCAAGACATTGTTCAGAAGAACAGCGTAGTTTGATTAAAAAGTTGATTGGAGAGGGGAAAACTTATACGCAGGTGCAAAAAATTATAGGCTGTTCATCTACAATGATCTCCAATGCTTTAAAATGGACAACAAAACCAGAGCCGCATGGAAGAAAACGGAAAACAACCATCAAAATGGATAGAAGAATAATCAGAATGGCAATGGCTCACCCATTGATCAGCTCCAGGATGATCAAAGACAGTCTGGAGTTACCTGTAAGTGCTGTGACAGTTAGAAGACACCTGTGTGAAGCTAAGTCCCTCTGTTAAATAAAAGACATGTGCAGAAGAGGTTACAATTTGCCAAAGAACACATCAACTGGCCTAAAGAGAAATAGAGGAATATTTTGTGGACTGATCAAAGTAAAATTGTTCTTTTTGGGTCCAAGGGCCGCAGACAGTTTGTGAGATGAACCCCAAACTTTGAATTCAAGCCACAGTTCACCGTGAAGCATGGTGGTGCAAGCATCATAATATGGGCATGTTTCTCCTACTATGGTGTTGGGCCTATATATTGCATACCAGGTATCATGGATCAGTTTAGATATGTCAAAATACTTGAAGAGGTCATGTTGCCTTATGCTGAAGAGGACATGCCCTTGAAATGGGTGTTTCAACAAGACAATGACCCCAAGCACACTAGTAAACAAGCAAAATCTTGGTTCCAAACCAACAAAATTAATGCCTCGCAGATGTGAAGAAATAGTGAAAACCTGTGGTTATACAATTAAATACTAGTTTAGTGATTCACAGGGTTGCTAAAAAAGCAGTTTGAACATAATAGGTTTGAGTTTGTAGCGTCAACAGCACATGCTACTATTATTGTGAACACCCCCTTTCTACTTTTTTTTGCTAATAGCCTAATTTCATAGCCTTAAGAGTGTGCATATCATGAATGCTTGGTCTTGTTGGATTTGTGAGAATCTACTGAATCTACTGGTACCTTGTTTCCCATGTAACAATAAGAAATATACTCAAAACCTGGATTCATCTGTTTAGTCACATAGCACTACTATTATTCTGAGCACTACTGTATGTAGACACAACCTCAGATGACCATTTGCATATAAAACCTCTGTCTGTCAAAGCGGATCTGTTCTGTCACACAGCGGAGAACAAAGAAATGAAAACATGCAGTAAAAGCAAATTTTAACAGAATATGAAACTGAAATTCAGATTGATTGATCGTAGAGGTGGAGAAAAAAAAACGTTTTATTTTGTGGTCTTAGTTCACTGACAAAAGTCACTGAATGTGAAAAATACAAGCAATGAACTCATTCAGTGCACAGCTGCAACTGTTTGTAGCACCTACAAGTGGCAAATAAGTGCATCCATGAATATTAATAAATGGGATTTTAAAATTACCTCATGCAATTACTTGCAGTGCAAACTGTGAATGGTAAATTGTACATGAATAATACAAGTCTGTGTGTGCACAGAAATAATATTTTAATAAGAGATGCAAGCTCTGAGAGAATCTCTAAATGAGAGAATCTAATGTTTTGATTTGATAGTTTGTTCTATTCAAGGAAAAGAAAAAGAAATGCAAGCTCTGCTGGTTTAGGTTGAATTCTGTCATCTCATTTTTCTGCTTTATATCAGTCTTGCATTGCTCTGAGCAATGTGTGCATGCATGCATACTGTAACTGTATTCTTCCTGTATGAAATTTAATTTATTTGTAGGAAAAGGTGTATGCTTTTTGTGTGTACACAATGTTTCTAAATGACCCTGCAGGTGTGGGCTCCAGGCTGCCCATCTGTGTCTTTGGATAAGACACTACGACTGCATTGTCCCAGGCCAGTTCTGGGAGCGTATGTTCTGTGCTGCATGTCACTGTCATGGAGCCACCTTGGGTCCTGATGGCAACCACCCAGGCAGATAACCGATCCATCCCCATCTAGCTTGCACTTGGGGACTGTACCTCCTGTTTTGTAACTGCTGCAAGATAAGAGGGGACATGAGTATGTTCAGTGTTTCACACCATGTCATCAACAAAAACATCTACAGGGAGCCACTGAAAGAAAGCTGATGCTGAGGTGATGTAATTTTCCTAATTCTGCTTAAAACTTGGGTGGCACAGAGGCTCACTGGTTAGCACTGTTGCTTCACAACAGGAAGTCATGGAATCGCTTCCCTCCTGCTCCTTTCAGTGTGAAGTTTGCATGCCTCGAGCCCCATGTACATACACATTTCTACAGCTATTGTTCCTCTGCCGACACGTAGAGATGATGCTGGGAACCGTTAATAGTGTGAAGACATGAAGTTATCACAGAGATGTGCACACCAGAGACACACTTATGAACAATTAACACACCCACGTGTTTGCAGTTATTTGGGTGGATATAAAAGCATGCACAAAGTGATGTGTAAAATGACATTAACAGTGGCTGCGTTAGCGTTGTTACAAGACCTTGCAAATGGTGCAATCCGACGTGAGGTTGTGATAATTTACTTGCAAATGATGATAATGGACTCATAAGCCGATTTCAATTACCAGAGCCACTGTTATTGGAGTTGTGCTCAGAACTGCAGCTGGCTCAGAGCACAATAGGAGACACGGGTTGTCTGTACCCACACAGGTGCTGACCATGCTGGGCTTCCTGGCAACAGGGGCATTCCAGCAAGAGCTGGCCAATCGGTCAGGAGTAGGGATGGGTATTGATAAGATTTTATCTATCTATGCCATTATTGATTCTGCTTATCGATCTGATTCCTTATCAATACCTCTTGTGAATTTTGTACTAAAAGTAGGCTTTACAGGATTTATATGTATTTTATTGAGTCTTAAAGTAAATAAATATGAAATTGGTCACTGTATCCTTGATCTCTGGACATAAATAAACAAAATCTGTAGTTTTTGTCAAAAGCATTTCCTTTCAGACATTTTGGCATGAATGTCCCTCCATACCACTGAGCTGAGCTCAGCCGGCTGCTGCACTAGGTGTTCACAGGAAATACTTTATTTCTATTTATGTTCATTCTTAGTTGGTTTTATATTTTCTGTTGTGTTTTTAATCAGGTTCCTTTTGTCTCTTTCTCTAAAATTGTATTGTAGCATTGTTGTTGTTGCTATTATTATTATTAATATATAAACAAAAATAAATTAAAAAAATATTCAAATTTGTAATACATTTGACTCTTTTACGACAACAAACCCTGAGCCATTAATTATTATACAGAAAACAAATGTACACAAACGTGCTGACAGCTGCAACAGCTTAATGCTAACTTTAACATTGAAAACGCCATAGACATGCTAACATGTTAGCTCCCGTTAAATATTATCTATCTATCTATCTATCTATCTATCTATCTATCTATCTATCTATCTATCTATCTATCTATCTATCTATCTATCTATCTATCTATCTATCTATCTATCTATCTATCTATCTATCTATCTATCTATCTATCTATCTATCTATCTATCTATCTATCTATCTATCTATCTATCTATCTATCTATCTATCTATCTATCTATCTATCTATTATCCCGTTAAATATATCCCATTAAAATACATCTACCAATTGTTTCAGAAGACCATAACAGATCGGTTTAACATAAAAAAGGTAAATATTACTCACAGACATATGCTCTTTAGAGTTTTAGCGGGGGAAAATTAAGATAAAGCAAAATAAAACAATGAATCAACAAAGCAATAGATCGAAGCACTGCTTCGATTGGTTCAAGGTTCAAAGCAAAGCCGCGCTGCCGAAAAGTTTATTACAGACCCGCTGCAGGGTCTGTAAACAATGTAGAGAAATGATCGTTTTCCTGACAAACACCCACAAAAACAACGCCCTCTCTGAAGGACCGATCAGAGAATCGTTAAGCAAAAAGGCTATTGATGTCGGTGGATCGAATCATTTCTTAACAATACCCGAAAGGAACCGGTTCTCGATACCCATCCCTAGTCAGGAGTGTGCCAGTCAACCTTTAACCAATGCCTACTGTGAGGAACGCAATCATCCGAATGTCATCCAGGTACATCACATTCCAATATTAAAGTTTCACGTGCAGCAAGAGCCATTTTCTCTAATTCGCCCTATTGATGTATCCCATAATCTCTTGTGTGCCAGAGAGTCGCTGCAATCAAACAGCATATAGAAAATCCACATGATGACAATTGTAAATGAATATTATACTACAAAACTGTAATTTTTTTAATGCTTTTCGTCACGTTAATGAGAGACTGCTGCATGATACCCTGAAAACTTGGTAAAACAATTGTAACAAATAATCCGTGTCTGCTACGTTTAATCTGCGTGGAATTTAATAAACACAAACCAAATTTCAGACATATATATTAGTCTGGAACAAAAAGGACAAACAGTGTTGTAAAGAACAATAATCAAGACGTTAAAGAGCAAATTTCACTTTCCCCCAGAACGACATGATCAGGACGTGAGTGTAGCTCACTGCAGCTCCCATTGAAAATAACGGAGAGACAGCCTGTGATTCTCGCATGTTTACATAAAATAAACACAATAACAACGTCTATAAACTCAGAGAATATATTCATGAGCATTTTAGGCACAATATAAAAATAGTTTTATATTGCGATGTTAATGGTGTTGTCCGTGTGCAGCGGTTTCAGTGCAGCCCGATCAGAGCGTCTCAGTGCAGTTCTCAATATTACTGAGATCTTGCAGCGCGGCGACCTCTTCAAAGTTTTGCGGGATTTGAAACGTCAATAGGGCGAATGTAATCAGAGCTATTGACCGCAAACATATTGCTATAAAGGCACCATCACATGATGATGAATTTGGTTTTTGTTAACACTTGTAGGAAACATTTTCATTCCATCAATGTTCAAGTCATATGTGATGCACAAATGTATTGGACCGGGTTGGGAACAGCCAGGCTGGCATGGTGTGTGATGGATGGTTGCGTGGTTAAATAGTTTATTCATTTAACTGTGCCAAATGAAACCAGTGCAGGCACATTTGGGCATGTGCACATTCAAATATGTTTTTTTTTTGTTATTAATGTTTTTATTCTTTATGGTGAAACTAAAACTGCAGTGCTTCTTATCAGGCCCCTGATTGTCTCCCTGTGTTCAGCATTTGTCACTAAACACATGTGTAAAGTTGTGGATGTCACACACTATCAGCCGTGGTGCACCTCACTTTTATTTAACTTCAGTGTGTGCACTGCTCTGAGCTCACAGCATTTGCAGTCTCACACACTCCCACGAACATTTTTGCAGTTTCATGTTTATTCCGTTTGACAGGGTACCAAATAAACCATCCCTGCATGTCTTTACATAATTTCCAGTCATCTGTAAGTCACACTTGGTATAATTTCTTTTCTGTGTTCATGTTGACTGATCTGATGGAGGGGGATTCCTAGCTCCAAGGGGCTAGTTACATGGATTTGCATATTTAAATAGGGGCGTGGAAAGGGAGGAGCTTGGTACGTCTGCATGTACGCTCAATTCCACGTTCAGTCAGATGTACAAATGGAATGTGCTTGGATCCATGCATATGCACACTTTGATACATCTGGATACTTGCGTGCTTACGCTAGTTTCTTGCATGTGTACTCCATGTTTCAGTAGGAAATCCACACCAGTCTTTTGTACATGAGGCCCCTGGAGTCTTTTTGTACTACTATGTGGTATGGCAGAAGATAAAACACTACATTAATCAATTCTGAAAGATGCAAAAGCATGAATCAGTGTTTCAGCTGTCTGATTACTGCAATATTATGAAAAAGGGCATTATTTAACACCTCTCTAACATGCAAGTCAAAAGACAAGAAATTATTGAACATAATACAAATGTTTAAAAAAAGTCAGTGATGAAGGACACTGTCAACAGGAGACAATGTTAAGTAATAAAATGTCTCTGTCTACCTGTCCCAATAACCATCAACTCCTTTGCGGACAGACTTTATTCATGCTGACACACACATATGCCCACAGTACTGCACTTTGTCATGTCATTGTGATTCATTCTACAGGTCCTGATAACAGGTGGCTCTGTGGTGTAGGAATTCGGCTACCCATATATAGACCACGGTTTCAATTCCAGCTATGTGTTTTCTACTTCTTCGATGGAGAAAAGGATCTTTTGGGTTTCACACCCATTTTTATATTGGTAGAATGGTGAGTAATGGGAGCCAATTTGGTTCTTCCTTAGTAGAAATTGTGACACAGTAATTTCACAGAGCAGAGAGCTCTGTGGTATAGGAGTTGGACGACTAATATATAGACCAGGGTGTAATTCTAGGTGTGTGCTTCATACTACTCCTCTTTGTCCTTGGACGAGACCGTTGATCTGGATTTTCCCAATCTAAATATCTGTAAGTGAAAATGGCTGGAGAAGAATCGACTAGTGTACCATACACGAGGAGCCAAAAACCCTCTGATCCACTTCATTTTGCAGTACCAGAGAATAACAGGAAGTCAGAGGTTGGGAATGAGATGAACAGTAGTAGCCAGTAAACCAGTATTGATCAGTATGTCTGGTATTTATATATGCAAACTGTTTTTCTTTTTTACTTTTACTTTTGATACTCTGTGTGCTTCTTACCTTATGTGCTGGTATACAATGCTGCTGGAACCACAGTTTTGCTGACGGAGTCTTGCCTCTGTGCAAAGTTCTATCTAATGTAATCTATGGGCCAACTCAAAGGGCCTACATAGAACTTACTTTTTGCAATGAGGAAAAAAAGTCTTTGGGGGTTCACACCAGTTTTTATGTTTGTATGTTATGGTTCTTCCTAGTTGGAAATGAAATGTGACCATGATTTCAGCCTGACTGATATGGATTTTTTTTTGGGGGGGGGAGGGGGTATTGATACTGATATTCGGAAGTAAAAACAAAAATGTGATACTGATTTCTGCACTATAAATATCAACATACATCAGCACTTTCACTTGGATTGGCACTCATAGTGTTGCATCACTTTTTATTTGCATAAAGTTGACTTCTTGTCTGTTTTGGTGCAGCCGAGATGGGAGCATAGTGACCTCTTGATTCTTGTCACTGTAAAAGGTCCAGTCTGAAAATGAATGGCAGCTGGACACTTTGCCTCTATCTCTCATAGTTAGTGTGACCAAGGTGTGATGAGGGGTCCCAACCATGCTTGACAGCAGTGTAAACCATGCCCTTGAAGTGCCCCCTACTGGACAAACTGGACAGCTAGTCATTTCTAACAGCCAAATTGTTTTTTGTTTTGTTTTGTTTTCTTTTGTATTGTTATTCCATAAAATAAGTTTCCTTTTAGCAAAAATAATTCCGATACAAATATGTTCATGAAAGGGTTGCAGACATTAACACTGATTTCACAGAGTGCCTCACTCTGTGCAGTAGTGGTTGAATTACCAATATATAGACTGGGGTTTGATTTCAGGTGTGTGCCAGAGGGCCTTAGGGCCCATATACGACTTACTTTGTACACTCTTCTATTCCATGCTTTTACTCTCTCTCCGCTCTGGATAATGCCAGAGTAAATAAGCCTTTCAGATACTCTTTTCATTCTTGCTGATACTGAATGCAACTCAGCAAGCGTGTAGAAGTTAGCCATGTGTAATGGCCAACTTCTACAAGTTTTACTTTGTTTTCAAAAATTGTGTGGCATCACCCGCTGCTTTTACTCTGACATCCTGAGTGGAAACAGCAATGCAATCTCTGTGCTCGCTGACTGTTGGGCCTGAGGGGGTTTGTGATAAAAGTCTAGGCACGTATTAGTTCTGCAGTGCGAGCTGCCCCAGACTGGTCTCTGGCTGTGGTCGGGGTCTCCTCAAAGCATCTCTGTGTTGGAGCGCGTTGACCACTCTCGATTGACATCTACAGGATGTGCCTTGCTGGCGAGTTGACAGGCAGGTATGTCAGCGCAAAGTGTCCTCTGCTTTTACCCAACACACTTAAGAGGCCAGTGTCAACATTTTTATCCCTCGCTATCATCCCTTCTGTCCAATTTCATCGCTGGTCTTTGAATATGCAAATTTGCCTCAGTCACTTTCTCTGCAAATGCGCGTCTCTTTGTTTGTGTCTCGAGTGTCCGTCACACTCCTACCCACTGTGCCATCCATATCAATGTCCGGATGGCGTTGGGTTATTAATTGATAAGTCTTGAGACTTCCTGTCATCTTCCACTGCCTTTTCCTCTCATCGCCTCCTTCTTCATACTGCTCTGCTCTTGTTTTGCTCTCCAATCAGCCCTCTCCTCCACACTTCCTCCATTATTCCTGCCCTCATCGCCCTCTCCTCTGTGTGCGGTGCTGTTTTCTCACCTAATTAGAAACCCCTCGTAGGTTTTGGTTATAAAGCAGAATATTTACTGTGAGTAGTTCAGCCACGGGTTTCTGGGTCACACAGGGAGAACGGAGGCTGAAGACGGAGGCTTAACAAATTCTTGAGTGACATTGCTGTAATAATATTACTCTTACAGTAATGAAAGACTACAGCAAATTACCATTTTGTTGCAGTATCACATTAACATACTGAACTGATGAAAATGATGTGTACACAATCATTTACCATGCATTCACTTGAAATAAATATTCTAATTTTATGTACACATCAATTTGAGCATGCACACTAAAGGATTTTCAAATCTTCATTTTAAAAACAAACAAACATGCAAGGCCACAGATATATTTATTTTGGAATATTTGAATCAACAGTACAGACACACCAGATTATGCAGTCAGGATGCAGGACTGCACATTTGGTATTTATACAAAAATGATTTCACAGGGCAAATTCCAGTGACTTAGGTTCTTGCAGTAACTCGCTTCATCAAGCATGACTTCAGAGCAAAACAAACAGAAATGGGCCGTTGTCATCTGCTCACTGGTCATTGCACTGTGGATGAAATCATGGCTAAGAAGAAGGATATGAGTGGTGCTGTGACTGTGCTCTCTGGTTGCACAAAGGCTGCTGTCAATTGCTGGGTTGGAAACATCCAGTTCCATTCTTTGAGACAGGTGACGTACTGGTACTGTGCAACGCTACACCCACCACACTGTGGAGCCTTCTACTGTGCTGATTGGCAGCCACTCATCAATCTGTCACACTTGGAACCACTTTCTGGCTTCTGTAACAGTCATAGCTGATTTTCCTTTCATAGTTCAGGTAGTATTTTTCATGTACCATATTTGTTGGACTGTACGTAACACCATAGTACTAGCTACATCTTTCCAAAAATGTGTCATGAAGAGCGAGAAAAAAATAAAAGTTGCACTGGTCCAAGTTTCATTTATTTCTGTAAAGTGGTGCAAGCAAAAGATAATGGGCTAATTAGTGTTACTCTACAATAGGGTGCATCACATTATTATGATAATTATTTTTTTTTAATCGTAGAATGTACTTTTACCCTGTCTATATTTTTTTACACTTGCTCTTCTCACATATCCAAACCCAATATTATTGCATTTGCTCAATATTTAGAGGTCCCACCAATTACTTATATTAGGGGAAATTTGGACGCCCAAACATTTTTCTTAAAAATGGAAAATATCGTAGTGAACATTCTGAATGTTTCAGAACATGAGCTTGGACTAAAAATGGGATGTGTTGTGTGTTTAAATCAGGTGTTATATGATGAAAGTTGAAATCAGAAATTTAAATCGCAATTTATTCATTAAGAACTAACTTTTTGGCAGTTCGATAATATAAATTGTGATAAATTATATATACAGTGCAAACACACACTTCAAATACACAATATTATACGATTTCGGGACTTTTGAGCATAATTTGTTATATTCAGTGGGACCTCTAAATGTGTGGATTTACATAATATTTCACATGTGACATACCCTATACTGATGTAAAAAAAAAAAAAAAAAAGCATAGGTAAAAGTTAGATTTCCAACCTTCATATTTTTGATGCACCCTACTGTACAAGACACAAAAAAATAAAGGAAATTGCTTTTTGGCACCAGAGATAACAATGTGTAACTTTACCTCAGTAAATGTAATTTAAGATTTTAAAACGATACATTTTTCTAACATAGACAGACTTCCCTTAGCCTAGATGTCATCATGGCTGCTGTTCCAGCTGTCCCACAAAGTCCAAAAAAGTGGAGTGTCCTTTAAGTAAGGTTATTCACTCTTTTCAAGCTCATAATCTTTCAGTTTGAGAGCATGGTTTATTTTCCACTCATTCTCTCAGAACCAGCATGTCCTTCTCATGCAGATGTTTTGTGGTGGTTGGTGTCCAGCTTATCCGCACCTTCTTCTCTGGAGTGTGACTTAGAGTATGTCCTTCAGATCAGTATACAGGATCATCTTGTTGCACATGTAGACAGTGCCATTTTGTGGTCATAGATGATAATTCAGTATTTTTTCCTATGTCACTTGGAAAATATATCACAGGACCAGCCAAACAAGTTTACTTACTTAACCACTCATTTGACATGTCATTTCACTGATACTCAGAGATTCCCTTGAGAAGCAAGGTACCTTAGACATTGAGTTGTCACCTATAACGTCACTGGTAGAGATGCACCGATACCACTTTTTTCCAGACCAAGTACAAGTACATACATGTTGGTACTCCTCAATGCTGAGTACCGATACGAATAATTAATGATACCATAACAGTTTATGATGACTTTGAAATCATGTTTTATTTATCAGCTGTGCTTACTTGTTGACTGTAACTACTACCAATATCATTAGCTTTGTTTTTATTTTCAAACATTTCACTTAAATCATGCAACTTCACTTTTTAACTAGAACAAATCGTCCTTTAACATTAACCGTGTTTCTTAACAAAAATGACACTGCCAGACATCTCACTTAAATATAACCTGTGGACTTCAGCACTACAAAATATACAACACCAATAACTGAAGGGGAGGTGATGGTCTAGTGGTTTAGCATTGGTCTTGAGACCAGAGGATCCTCGGTTCAAATCCCAGCCTGACTGGAAAATCACTAAGGGCCTTTGGTAAGACATTCTGCAAATGGATTACACACCTGTTGCGGACCGAGCTGGTCTGCCATCGGCCTGGACAGCCACACCAAGGGCTGAAACTCACCAACCTGATGGGCAATCTCTGCTGCTGAAACCCTGATCTGAATTCTGACGGAGGAACTGATGCAAAGTCCTGAACTCACGGAGGAACGTTTTTTCCAACCACATGAGGAATTAAAGTATTTTCAGATGTTTTCCAAACTCAGGAGGCTTTATTATTATTACTATTATTATCATTATAATTTTTCTTCAAGCTTGTATGATGATGAATTTCACTGAAACGAACAGGTAAGACTTTTTATTTATTGTATGTGTGAATTGCCTCTGTATAATGGACAGCAGTTTTCAGCCAATTAATAGACAGCACTGATCGACGTATTTTACTTATGAGTAAACGACATGAAAGCCTGTAATAAATGTATAAATTAGCAGCATCATTGTTAAAGCCGCAGTGTTCAAAACATATGAAAAAAGTAGCCGTTTATAGTCCTGAAATTTCAGAGCACGAGCGTGAAAATCCCACATTGAGAGGTTGACATCACGCTGCTGTAACGCGGTATTGAGTCATGAAGTATCAGAGACATTTCATGATTACAAGTACAAGTAAATGAATACGGGATCAGGCTGATACCAGATACTGGTATCGGCATTGGTGCATCCCTAGTCACTGGTTCAAGTCAAAGTATCATAACTTTACAGTGAGACTAGAAGTGTCAGGACCCTGAAGACTTAGCTCGTTGTCATCCTGCAATCAGGAAATCCATTGATCCCATAAAGATTGCAGCATTGGCTGTAATGTCAAGGTCTGTGAAGCTTTCCTCACTAACAAAGGCACCAGAGTCTATAAAATCTACAACCTTACCTAACACCCAGTCTATGCAAGCATTCAAGAGAGTAGGGGCCAGAACACCAACCTGAGTAATGCCAGATTCCACTGGGAAGACATCAGATTCCTAATCCACACAGGACTCCCGGTGCTCATGTATAATCCAGGTGCAATGCAATTTATTGAGGGTCCCACATATTCTCAGAATGGCACACAATTCAGTCCCATCAACGAAATCATGCTGTATGAAAATCAACATATGGTGCAAAGAAGCCCTGCCAATAGTCACGCTTACTGAATGGCTACTCATAGTCTAGAACTTCCACATTCTGTTCAGGTAATATGTTTAGATTTACAAATTGTTCACCCAGATTACATGCAAACTCCTGCAAAACAGTCTGTTAATGTGTAGCTACACATAACGTCTAAGACATGGAGCAGACAGAATTACAGTAGATTCAATAGATTTCAGCTGGAGCTTTAGGGAAGGAAGTTCACAAACTGGACACTTCTATGGAACCTGCAGATCTCCAGGAGTCTCTAATCTCTTCTCAAGAAAACATGAGCTCCTCAGCTGCATCACCAGTATTGGTGTCATGTCCAGTGGTTCCAATATGAATTCTTGTTCCATAATCCAGCAATTTGTAACCAGTGCCTGCAGTTACATTGAAATCTCCAAAGGAGCATAATTTCTGAGGCAATCATTAATTAAAAAAGCTGCAATTTAAAAAGTCTCCTTCACCAAGCTGATAAACACTGTTGATGGATCATACACTGAAAAAGGAAACCAACTTAATTGAATGAATCAATAAATGAATTTATTCAACACACACAGACCCCAAAAAACAAAATAAACTCACAAAGAAAATAATCCAACAACGCGCCCGTATGCCCGAAAGGGTAGGCAGAAGCACAATCTTATAAACGTGCACCTTTAACCAAAAAAGTAAAAATACATATACCCATGATAACTAATACAAAATATAAATTAATCACAGAACTAAAATTTCCAAACACAAACATGCAAACAGTAGTGCACCATGCACAAACCCAAAAACAAAACAAAACCGAGCCAGAGCTTTTAGTCATTTCTGCATTCTGCTTCAATCAGGTCCTTTTATTTTTACACACACACAAACACATGGCTGAAGACATCGACTGCACTACACTTCCTACTCATGGTGACGGCAACATGACACTTATCTAAACTGACTAAACCAACTGAACTACAAAAACACAATAAATCAAACATGAACCACAATAGCAACATTTAAACCCCCAAAACCCTGAAGGCCCATGCTGCATTGCAGTACAACATCCATTTTTCACTGTTGTTAACTAATATCGTTAATTTCTCCAAAAATATTAGTCCTTTCAATTTTTCTTTTTTCACAGTGTTCATCCTTGATCCAAAATACATAAGCATATCAAACAGCAAATCTCAGCTCTCCCTATTTGCTTTGTGATCGAAGCCCTACACATGCATGCATGCACGCGCACAGAGGCCACTTGGCTATTCTAATATAGAATTGATAGAGTACAGGACAGAATGGGATTCAGAGATCTCCTGAGAATGTCTTCTAATGAATTTGAGGTCCTGCTTAGAAGAATTGCACCCATGATAACCAAGAAGCATACAGAAAATTAGCCTGTTATCACTGCCATAACTGAGATTCTTGGCAACTGGTTTGTGACTGAAATTTACTTCCGTCACTGATGTACTTGATGTAATGACATGCAATCTTAATAAAAGCTGTGACATGGCATGTATGTTTATCCTACAGTAACATGTTCCCCCAATTGTACATGAAAACACCCTGGTATCAGGATGCTGCCATTCAGTGTCCTTGGCTGGAGAGTAGAAACACCTTGGGGATCAAGGAACTTACTCAAGGATATCTCAGTGAATTTTCTGTGTGGTCGGAGAATTGAACCAATGCCTTTCTGGTTATGAACCTATTTCGCTCATCTTTACAACATAAATTCCCCAAAATGACTTAAAGGACAATTAGGACTCAATTTCAATTGCAAAATAGTATCAGGTCTGGATGACACGTTAGGCTGGATGCAAATGCAGGACTCAGACAACAGGCTCTGTAAGTAAAAACAGTTTACTGAAGCGGTAAACGGGGTCCGGTACACAGTAAGGCAGTCCAACAAGAGTAACAAAACCAGGAACATCACGCAAAAGCATGGTCGAGGATACAGGCAGGCGGTTGTAACACACGTGGGGCAAGCAGGTCGAGAATACACAAAACAGAGCTGGAGAGAAGGCACTAGGTGCATCAATCTGGCAAAGCAGCAGTGCGAACTGAGGAGTATATATACACCCAACATGTGCATGTGTGTGAATCGCACATGCACGTGTTGGGGGGAGGGGGTGCACGACACACACACGTTGTGGGGGGAGCCGATGGCACGCCACATCTCAACAACTCCACAGTCGCGGGGAACTTAGAGGAATTTCACAGCAAGTATGACAGTAGACAGTCTGCAGTCTGTTGTTGTGTCAACAGTGCGAGTGGCCACACATTTTCTAAGTGCCATGCGAGTGGTGTTAGATGTTTGTGCGTGTCACCTGTAATTTGGCTGACACCTGCCGCGAGAGGGTGTGATGGGTTCACACTGTCATGTTCCTGCCCATGATGGGTTCATGTCCTGAATCTTCTGTGTTTTATTTATATAATATCCGGTGGCATTCGTCATGCTTCAGTTATGTTTTGTCTTGTTTTATTTACTCTTGGTGTATCGTGTGCCTGCCACGTATATAGTTTTGCTGTGTCATTTATTGTTTGCTTTCTCTTATGTGGATTTAGTTTCAGTTTAATTATGTTTATGACATTGTTAGTATTATACTTTAGTCACAGGGTTTTGTTATTTATCTGCAGTACTTCTCATCTGATTATGTTCCATTTGTTATTTATCCATTTTCTGTTTCTCAGTTATCTTTTATTGATTGCATTACTCTGTAGTCACCGGGTTTCTTTATGCTCTGTTTATTAGTTTATTTTGCTCTTCTCATTTGTGTTTTCAGTTCATATGTTAATGCTTAGTTTGTTGCCGGTCTTCGTTGTTCTGAATTTTGTCCTTGGTTTCTGATTCATCTTTGTTCTCAGTTGTTGCCGTTTTTATTTGACTGCCCCTATCACCAGCCCTTGTGTCTTTGTCTCTCACTATGACTCTTTTTGCTCTGTGTTTTCATCCACCTCTGCTCTTGCACCTGTTCACGTGTCTTTGTCTCTTTCATCACTCCACTCTGTTTTCCTGCCTTCACTATCTTGCCCCTTTCTTATCTTTGTTCACTAGTCACGCCCCCTTCCAGAACTTTCACTGACACCTGCATCTTATTTCACTAATCACACCACCAGTTATTTAAGCCCTCACAGTCTCACAGCTCACTGCCAGATGGTCGACTTTGCGTCGCTTTCCAGCCTCTGTCCCATGCCTAGTTTTGTCCAGCTTATCAGTATTTTGACTTTACCTGTTTTTGACCTTGAGTTTTGTCTTGCTTCTGATTGCTCTTACGCTGTGTATTTTGACCTGTGCCTGTTTTTGACTACGCCTCTGTTTCTTGTCTGCCTGCTACTTCTGCCACGCTGCTGGACCACACGTGTACTGACCACCTGCCTGTTGAGCCTATTAAACCCCTTTTTGAACTGTATCATTCATGTGAGTTTGCAGTTATGTCCATACAGTTTGTGTCACGTCTGATACGCACAGCGCACACTTTGTCTTTCAGCCGCTGGTGTGCGCAAATTGTTCAAGCAGGTGCTTTTATTTTCCAATGGGTATACGAGGCGTTTGAGGCAGGGACGATTTCACACGGTTTGCACCTGATTCCTGCATCATGCGCACTTCGTCCAAACTTGGCACTATGTGTGAAGGGGCCCTAAGAAAACTGCAGATATAAATATCATCAGTCCAAACAAACATGTACAAGTACAAGTTGTTGGGAGATGTAGTCACTGTGTCACCATCTAGAAGAACACCCAGGCAGTAAACCAAGCAGATCATCCTGCATTTTCCTATCTTTGACCACGTTCCTGGAGGATCCCAAGGTGTTCCCAAGTCATCAATGTGTCCACTTAAACCGAGGCCTCTATACTGGAGCAATTCCTGCTGATTGATCAGCTTCTTGATGTGCCACACCAGCCAACTGGACCGATTATGTTGGTAAAGAAGTGCTCACTAACACAGATGTTCACACATTTCTAAACAAAATTAAAGTAAAATGAAAGTAAAAATTTGTGTGCATGAAAGAAATCTTAGTTTTTACTTCAACTCATGAAAAATGGCAGACAAACGTATTTTTTTTATTTCTGCTGAAATGCACAAGTGGCCAAAGAGCTGTGCTTCTGATTTTATTTATTTTTTAAACTCTTTATGAGACATGAGAAAGCATCCATGCATAAATTTGACTCTGCTCCAATCTGTGCCAACAAGAATTTAAGATGAGTTTGAAGGAAGGCCCTCTGCCAGGCAGACCATTAACTGCAAACATTTTGGCAAAGTGCAAGAAATCTTTTGAGTTGTTTTATGTTGTTACATATACCAAAGCTTTAGTTGTCATACAGAGTCTTGAGTGAGATGTTCCTCAAGAATTTCCCAGGAAAGTTTTGAACTGCCAAAAAAAAAAAAAACCTACACATACTATAACAACTGCACTACTCACGACCTTGACCTCTTACCTCCTAAATATTCCAAAATACCTGTAAAATTTAGTCCAAATGTTCAACAATTCTCAAGTTAAACACACAAAAATCCAGCCAGCAGCAGGTCTGAAAACACAACCATCTGTCCTGGATTTTCAACTGAATGGATGAATGCATTTCTGCATCTCTGCACACATTTGCAATATTTGTGATGGAATAATGGCCTCATAATGCTCCCCAATGTTATGACAATGCATTCCCTAACAACAGTTTAAAAAACATCTCCGTGACAACTGAAAAAAATGCTTTATGTACTTATTAAATAAATTAAGTTCCATTGTCTTGTCTGTATTGTTGATGTTTGGTCCTGCCCATCACCATCGGCTCTTTGTGGTCCAGAAAATCACTTCTCATCTGGTTGCCTTGGAAACAGAACACCTGATGTGAGGTAACACTGAGTTAACCTGGATACAGTTGGAAGAGTTGACTGTTTTTATTGCCTATGCTTTTATCTGTGATAGCTTTTACAGAACTAATTTTACCTTAGTTACAAAACAATTATTATGTCTGGATCTGGATCTGGATTCTGGATCAAGATTTCCCTTTATATAGGCTTTTAAGGATTACGTCAAAAGTACTTCATGGATTCTGAACAAATTAGCACCAGAGATAGATATTTTGGAGGTGATCCAGATAGATTCTGGATCAGGATTTCAATGTTGTTTGTTTTACTTTCACTTTGTTGGATTTTGAAGATTACGCCAAAACTACTTAACGGATTTTCACCAGATTTTCACCACACATTAGTGAAGACTCCATTAAATGTTGGAGGTGATCTGGATCTGGATCTGAAGTTGGATTCTGGATCAGGATTTCACTTTGTAGGCTTTTAAGAATTATGTCAAAACTACTTCATGGATACGACATCACGATATAAAACCAAGATCAGAAAGACACATTTTGTTTCTTTTGTGACTTAAATATCAAATTGCATTGTGTTGTTGAATTTGGATCCAAGTAAAGTCCGGGTCATGATGTGAATCACAAATCGTTAATTTTGAGTCCTCGTCAACCCTTGGCGGATGTCAGAAATCTCGGCTTGCTCTTGTTTTCAATCTGCAACTTTTTTCTTTTTTTTAACTGACAACACTGATTTCCCCGGTGTTAAAACTCGACTCAGTGAAATTCAACGGCGTAATCAGTACGTGATGAAAATCTCAAGCTTTGATTATATACTGTGTTGAAAATATAGATATTAATTATGTATACTTCATTAGGTAAAGTACACTGGTGATAATGCATCTGCAGTAACTTAATCTTATATGGATCTAGAAAATCCCTCCAGGTGGCCTGTTAACATCCGGAGACAGTGTCCCCATCGGTGTTCCTCATTACTGCGGTGTTTAAATAGAAGAGTGACAGGTGACAGAGGTTAAGCGCAGGAAATTTGATTGACACAAATTGAGAGAAACACTTGTCTTCCCAAAGGGATCGGAGTGTGTCATGATTGCTGGGAGATGCAATTAAAGAATTCCCAGTGAAGGAATTAACCGCTGTGCTGGAGGCTCTTTAGAAGAAACAACTCGCAGGATAGGAAAGATTAGAAGCAGCTCATTTTCATGTCACGGGTGTTTTCCAGTCTGTTTGGCACACCTGAAAACAGACGGCGAGGTTGCAGTGACTGGCTGTTTCTGACAAATACATGAAAAGGTCTTATTATTTACTTAGCCGAACGGTGTTCAAACTAAAGCCGAACACAGAAGTCGTGACGTGATGTCAAACCTCTATCAAGGAGAGGTTTTTTTTTTTTTTGCCTGCATCGGTTTGCTGGCGAGATTCCTCAAAATCTAATGAGCAAATGTTCACCACCATGATGAAAAAGTTGGCTCTCTAACATTATCCCAGTGACTACCACACTCTTTTTCAGTATTCTCTACCCCCCTGGATGATCTCCATGTTCATGCATGATCATCAGAGGTGTTGCCAGATACAACTTATGTTTCCAGCCCAAAAGCTGTTCAAAACCTGACAAAACACACTCAAATCTATATAACTACAAAAATATTAGTTATTTAGCTGACGTTCCTCAACTAGAGGTGGGCGATACCAGGAATTTTGGTATTGATCCGATACCAAGTAAATACAGGCCCAGTATCGCAGATATCGAAACTGATACCGATACTTTTTCATATTTAAGCTTCATAGATCCAAAGGATCCAAAAGACCTAGGATAGAATTTCGCCAAACATTGTACGTGACAACAAAATACTTTATTATCATAATCAACATTTTTGTTTAAAAAAATATCACTCAACACAACTTAAAACAAAATCTCCTGAGGTAGAGGGCTGACAAACCACAATACAAGGGTGCGCTGCTCTGTGGTGTGTGACACAGTGCAGCGCTGCTCTTACAGACAGAGAGTAGACTTTGATGAATCTGCGTGCGGGCAGTCAGTGCTTGTGCGAGAGAAAAAAGCTTGAGTATCGATCTTTTTACACAAGGATCGTTCAATGTCAATACCAGTGTTGGTATCGATATTATCGATATTAAGATTGATCCGCCCACCTCTATCCTCAACTACAAAAATGATACCCGAGTCTCCCCAAGTAACCACTCATCTGGTACAAAGTCATTCCAGTGGTACCCATGCAAGGATGCTTGTAAGGATGTCTTGGAACATAAACCATAAAATTTGTTGACAAATTTGGATAATGGATCCATAACAGTTTAGCATATATTTTTGGTTTTAGTGGAGATGGTCAACAGAAAAATGTAATTTGAAAATGTTTCAAACATCTTTATCAAAAGCAATTTCTTTGCAGTTATAGTTTCTGCTAAATTACATTCATTCATTTATTCATTTTGTCAGTTTCAGCAGCTTGTCTGGGTCGTGGTGGCAGCAGAGAAAGCAACTTATCCCACACTTCCCTATCCTTAGCCAAGCCGTGTAACTCTCCCCAGTGGAGCCCAAGGCGTTTCCAAGCCAGCTGGCATCCTCCCGGTTGTAAGTGCCTGGAAGAACTCCCTAGGGAGGTGACCATGGGGCATCCTCACCAGGTGCCCAACCACCTCTGCTGGCTCCTTTCAATGTGAAGAGGCAGTGGCTCTACTCAGAGTCCCTCCCAAATAGTCGAGATTCTCAGCCTGTCCAAGAGTGTAAGCCCAGATATCTGATGGAGGTGTCTCATTTTGGTCACTTATATCCAGGATCATTACCTAAAGTTCATGCCCATAAGAGTGGATAGGAGCATTAACCCACGAAACATTAGACATCTTATGGATGTTCTATGGATCCTACAAACGCAATATAGACATGATCTGCATATCAATAGGACGTCTAATGTTTAGTGGGAATTGACTGGTGAATTGAGAGACTCACCTTCTGGCTCAGCTCTTTCTTCACCACTACGGTCCGGTACAGCGTCCATAAAACACCAGACACCACCCCAATCCATATATTGACCTCACGCTTCAACTTACCACCACTTGTGAACATGACCCTGCGATACAGTGCATCTGGAGAGCATTCACAGCGCTTCACTATTTCTGCATTTTGTTATGTTACAGTCTTATTCCAATATGTAGTAAATTATTTTTTTTCCTTCAAAATTCTACTCACAACACCCCACAATGACAACACGAAAAAAAAATAAAAATATTTTTTTGGACATTTTTGCAAATTCATTAAAAATAATAATAATAAAAAAACTATGAAATCCTGAGGCCACTCCTTTGATATCTTGGCTGTGTGCTTAGGGTCATTGTCCTGTTGAAAGATGAACCGTCACCCCAGGCTGAGGTCAGAGCGCCTGTCGGTTACGTCATTCGCCTGTGGGCTGGCTTTGACCACTCCTCACTCAAAGCCAGCCCACAGGTGAATGACGTAACTGACAGGTGTGAAAAAAACTCTCGTATGCCCACGAGGGTTCAAGCTTGCCTGATGTAATCGCACGTGATTCAAATCCATATAGTTTTTGAAAAAAATAAAAAGGTACGTTAGTTTTATCACAGATCTCGTATTTTGTGATACTGAGATATGAGATATGGTAGGTTATCTAGTAATACAAGCAGCAGGCTGGTTGTCATTGGTGGTCCCACAGCAGCCTGTACTCAGTTTTCTTGAAATGGAGCAATATCTCCACCTGGTGGACATTTATAATATATATGTGAACATGGCGCATTTGCACTGTATATACAGTATAATTATCATGGCTGTGTTAGTGGGGTAGGTGTATCTTTGTAGCCCTATTATGATTTGTGTGTGTGGGTTGTAGATCTTCATTTTACACTTATTTACTGCTGGACTGCAAAAACTGATATCTAAGTAAGTAAAAATAGACTTGTTTAAGGAAAATTTTACTTCATTTTTGTCGAAACAGAAAAATAATCTTGTCAAGCATTTTTTTACACAAGAGAAAAATGTCTTATTTTGGAAAAATGTTTCTCATTTTCCAATTCCAGCTAATATCAAGGTCTGTTTAACCAGTTACAAGGAAAGGCAATGGATTTCAAATTACCCAAGCAAAGGAACAAGATTGTTATTTTAAGACAGAGGCTAATCTTAAAATATGAATTCTGTCTAGTTTTAAGGCACATTTTCATTATTCAGTGCCCAGACACTTTGCTAATTTTAAGAATTCTAACCAAGTAAATTTTTCTTACCCCATTGGCAGATTTTTTTTGCTTAATACAAGACGATTTGGCTAGATTTCAGATTATATATCTTATTTTGAGAGAGATAGTTTTTGCAGTGTGTGTGTTCTGAAGTAGAAATCAGCTGTTCAGAACCTTTTCTTATGCCTGGTTCTGTGGACTCACTAAGTCCAGGTTAAAAACATCTGTTTTCTCAGTCATTCAAATGATGTGGATGTTGTTGTAACATTTTTTTTAATACCTTTGATGTTTTATCTGTTTTAATGTTAATTCTTAATTGTCTTATTGTTTGTTGGATTGGCCTGACGGGGTGGTCAGTGGTCAGCCCATTGAGCCTGGCCCTGTGACGTTTGACTTTACTCTAGTGATGCGCCTTGGGCCGACTTGCGTTGTGCTTTGGCACTTTATAAATAAAATGGAATTGAATTGAATTCTGTTTAAATTTATCCACAATTAGCCTCTGCCAGTAGCCACATTGTGTTTGCATGACAGAACAACCATATCAGAGCTGCAAGATGCTTCGAATACAAAGACGTTCCTTGTGGCAAGCTCCCTGTGATCACCTCCTCCACGCAAGGTCAGTCTGAGAGACAGAAACGTTGGACCTCTGTACCATCCTTTGTCCTTACACTGAGCAGGCTCCATGTGCAGTATTTTCTGGGGTGACCCAGATATGGTGACTTTTGTGTCACCACATGGGCATCTATTATTTTTTTAATCATATGAATGAAAATAGTGGCAGCCTATCATCATTGTAACCCTTGTGTGTGTGTGTCTATTCGGCCTCGTTGCTGCTGCACACTTGGCCATTCAATCCACACATACAAGACCCCGCCCCTCCCCATCCTTTTGGCTGTCAAAATGAGGTCTTTTGTCTCTTAGCGAAAACATGAAAAATCTGATAAATTGTGGAGGCTGTTGGGGAAAGTGTAGTGACACGGACCCACAACAGGGGGCACAAATGAATGAACAATGAAAGAGTCAAATATGAACACTTTACTGTTGTGAATGAGCACAACACAGAGGAATGTGAAATTTTACAGACAGTCAATCACAAGGGTGACGTGTGGGCAGGCTCGAGGATAGAAGACGTCTGTCCTGAGATGAACCGGAACCACACGATTTCCTCCGCCACCGAACCCGGAGAATACTGGAGCCGCCAAGTCCCGAGTCCCCAGGTGGCCACCGTCTTCGAAGGTCGGATCTGGTACTGCTGGCAGGGAGCAGAGACAATAAGATATGGGTGTGTGCACACCCAGTAGCAACAACGGTGGGAATGCCACCTCCACCTCTAACACACACTCGTGCAGCTCCTGTCTACCCACTTATCTGGTAGAGGTGTGCAGCGGAGCCGTTGCTGGTCACACCGAACGCCGGTCTCACAGACACGGAACACCACAGGAAAACGGCTGCAAAAAAGAGTTCAGACTGATACACAGTTCACTTTCAAGGCTGAGAATACTACCTGAACAGTTTGACGATATCTCGGCGATGAGGTGGAGATGACATCCGGGTTTTATGGAGTGAGATGATGAAGCATGAATGAGTGACAGCTGTCAGGAGATAATGAGTGACAGCTGTCACCCCCGGCTGTGTCCGTGGCGGCAGCGCCCTCTCGTGCTTGAAGCCCGCACTTCAAGCAGGGCGCCCTCTGGTGGTGGGCCAGCAGTACCTCCTCTTCTGGCGGCCCACACAACAGAGGCAGTTCTACAGTGCTGTAGCTTTGAGGCTTGGAACATATTTCTTTAACGCTTTCACCACGTCAGTGTGCACCATGTCTGGCTGACAAATCAGTTGCCTCGATTCTCAACTTTGCCATCACAACAGAAAAACGGCAATGCTGAGTAAAAGCTGTATGGGGTAACTTTCAAACAATCGGTAAAACAAATGGGATTTGGGAGCTTGCTTTGAAATTTTCTTCATTTTCTGCAGCACTTTTAATATATTCCTGAGTGGATTTGATTAAACACATTTATTAAAGCGTGCATACTGTTAATTCTGAACACAACGCGCCTTGAAAGCAGCACAGCACCGCATCCAGGCTTTGTTTCTCTTAAAAATGTTTTGATTTAAAGGAGACTTGCTTGAACACGAGGGCCTGCCTGCAGTTGAGAAATCAGAACATGTTTTCTTTATGGGAAGGGCTGGCAGCGCTGAGGGATGAGGGTAGGTGTATCATGTCAGATTTATACCTTGTCAGGCATGGGAGGGTGTTTTCATGCTGTTCACCAAAACCCACAGCAGACTATCTCCTGAATAATGCAGCGCCTTAGGTGGAAATACAGCCTTGGGCATTTTTTTCTTCTTCTTCTGCAGCATGGGCACAGAATTAACATTTCAGCCAGTTATTTTCATTCAGATTCTGAGCAAAACTACCCAGTGGAATGCACAAATGACCCTGATTATGCATAAAAAAGTATACAAATTATTGTTTCTTTTCAATCAAATATTGAGCAGTGATCATAAAGCAAAACAGTCACGTTGCAAGGAAAATATGTGGAAACTAAATACAGTTATGGAGAACTGGCGTTTAACTTCAGCTGGTTCCTTTGAATTTCACTTGCTAAATGAAAGGAAGCTGAAACATGCTCTGCACAGAAATACATTTATTCTGACAAAAAACACTGCATTTCAAGAACAATCCACCCCTCCAGCCGATGCACACGCTCAAAGAGATTTACATTGATGTGCCACATCATCATCCATCCATTGACACACACACACACACATGTCAGCATGCTGTAATGAGAGGCGCTCAGCTTCACATTGACAACAGCAACTTAAGGCTCTTGCCCAAAGGACCTTAAGTGCTTTCCTGTCCTGTGGTCTCACACCTGTTGGATAAATATCACAAATGTGTTTTCTCGGCTGTGAGGTCATTTAGATCTTCCTAATGACTGCAGTAGAATTTAATTGGTACCAAATGATGGTAAATTATTTTCTGTTCAATAAAACCTTTAGAGCGGCACGGTGGATTAGTGGTTAGCACTGTTGCCTCACAGTGAGAAGGTCGTGGGTTCAATTCCTGTGGCCTTTCTGTGTGGAGTTTGCATGTTCTTCCTGTGTTTGCGTGGGTTTCCTCCGGGTGCTCCGGTTTCCTCCCACATCCAAAGACATGCAGGTTAGGTGGATTGGAATCTTTAAATTGTCCTTAGGTGTGCGTGTGGGTGTGTCTGTGTTTGATTGTCTATTTGTGGCCCTGCGACAGACTGGAGTCCTGTCCTGGGTGTACCCCGCCTCACGCCCTATGACTGCTGGGATAGGCTCCAGCCCCCCACGACCCTTAATTGGGCTAAGCGGTAGAAGATGAATGAATGAATGAATAAAAGCTTTAGATCATTTCTCTATGTTGGTTCCAGAGATATCACAAGTAAGGAGGGGTTCTTTTCCCCTATACATGAATAGGAAATATTCGACAGATAAATATGAGTAAATATCTAGTCATATTGGTAATATTGGAACTCAGCCACATGGGGTGTGGAACCAGTACAATCTGAGTGCCGGTCCCAAGCACGTTAAATGAAAATATGGAACAATGTCAATCATTCATTTTTGGCTACTTGTTCGAGTTGAGGTGACAGTAAACCAAGCAACTCCCTATCCACAGCCAAGATCCCCAACTCTTCCTGGGGCATCCCAAGGTGCTCTCAAGCCATTTGGGAAATATAATCTCTCCAGTATGTCCTCAGTCTTTCCCAAAGTCTCGTCACAGTTGAACGTGTTTGCAAGACCTCCCTACGGAGACGACCGGGGAGATTCTCATCAGATGCTCGAACCACCTCAGCTGGCTCATTTTGTTGCGAAGAACCAGTGGCTCTACTCCAAGTCCCTTTTTGAGCCCCTCACCCTGTTCTGAAGGTAAGCGCAGATATCCAGTGGTTGAAACTCATTACAGCTGCTTGTATCCTTGACCTTGTTCTGTATATCACTCATGTCATAGGTGAGTATAGGAGTGTAAATTGAGAGTCTCACCTTCTCCTTCAGCTGTTTCTTCATCACGATGTTCCAGGACAGCATCTGCAGGACTTCAGATGAAGCCCCAGTCCATCTATTGATCTCATGCCAAGACTCATGAACAAGATGTTGATCAGTGTTTCCCCAGACCTAAGACAATGTATTCCCAAACCCAAGACATTTACAAAGCTGAAATAACTGTATTTGGGCATAGGGCATTTTGATAATCAATTATCAAAATAGCTGGTGTTTAATTTAATAGTCTGTTCATCACTGATTTATACATTCATCATTGTAGTTCCATAATATTCACACCAGATTTGGTGAAAATCCCTCTAGCCTTTTAAAATTTTGAATGTGCACCCTCGCGCGCACACACACGCGCGCACACACACATGCATGCATGCACGCACACACACACACACACACACACACACACACACACACACACACACACACACACACACACGCACACACACACACACACACACACACACACACACACACACACACACACACACACACACACACACACACACACACACACACACACACACACACACAGAGAGAAAGAGAAGACTGATAACAATATCCTGCTCGCACTACGTCTCACAGAGTAAATAATACGTATATTGTGTCATATTATACTGCATGCTGGCAGTTGCTCAGTGTTATAATTGCTCAAGTGTGTTTGTGCACAAACTAACTTACAAACAGACAAGCAGATTTTTCACCAAACCTGGAAAGAATATTCCTTTGGTGTGTGTCTCCATATGATAAAGTGTTGGAGAAGATCAGTCAAAGGTCAAGGCCATCAAAAAATATAAATATATAGAATGTAAAGTACATTTTCCAGGATTGTTTTGTGTCCAATAGGGCAAGACAGGTGAGTGACGTTGTCCCAAAAATATTGCACAGCACATTATTTGTGTGCACAAGGTGTGCATTGCCCACTGATATGATTAATTTTTGAGGAAGAAACAAAATCATGGAGGGGGTACTGATAAGAGCACCATGAAATATCCAAATCAGTAAGAAATACCTGAATCAATAGTATTGGCAAAATCTCACCAATAACCATTGTTAGTGGAAAGATAAAAAGATATAGCAAAGTCCATTCTTGTCCATGTGCGATATGTAGATTCCATTCAAAGGATGTTGAAATCGTCTTATCTTTGTGTATGTGAGGACAACCCCATCTCCCCTTTTTCCTCTGCATGTGATGTGGTGAATAACATGCCTTCAGCGCTTCCTCAGAACTCAGAGGAGCTTTCCGCAGAGTACTTCGACCTCAGAGCCTAATCACCAGATCTAAAACTCCAGCAGCGCTCCAGGCAGCACCGAGAGGGATAAAACCCCTCCTGCTGTTCACTTCCTCCAGCCCTGCATGCCAGGACATAGTTAATTCACACTGCTGGCAGTGTTGGACTGTTGCGACCAGTACGACACTCATTTTTACACTCATTTTCTATCTGTATTTGCATAACATTAATTTGGCTTGTAATGGCCTATAGGGGATGAGGGTCTGCAGGTTTGCATACGTGAGAGAAAATCAATGCACAAAGGAGAAAAAAATGGATATGATTAAATGGCTGAAGCACGAGTTTATAAGAGACAGTGGTGGGGAAAGTTCAGCGAACAGCTAACTTGTGAGCTTAATGTTTTCATTTGCAGATTAGCTTTTCAGCTAACTTTGGAAAAGCATTAGCTTTCACTAAATGTAGTTCCACAGGATTTACAGTGCATCCAGAAAATATTCACAGCACTTCACTTTTTCCACACTTTATGTTACAGCCTTATTCCAAAATGGATTAAATTCATTTTTTTCCCTCAAAATTCTCCACACAATACCCCATAATGACAATGTAAAAAAGATTTTTTTTAGATTCTTGCACATTTATTAAAAAACTAAGTATATAACATGTATGTAAGTATTCACAGCCATTGCCATGCATCCTGTTTCCCCTGTGACCCGATCCCAGATAAGCGGTTGAAGATGTGTAAGTGAGTGAGCGCATTATGTTTCCACTGATCATCCTTGAGATGTTTCTACAGCTTAATTGGAGTCCACCTGGGGTAAATTCAGTTGATTGGACATGATTAGGAAAGGCACACACACATTTCTACATATATGGTCCCACAGTTGACAGTGCAGAGCACAAAAGCATGAAGTCAAAGGAATTGTCCATAGACCTCCAAGACAGGATTGTCTCAAGGCACAAATCTGGGTAAGGGTACCACAACATTTCTGCTGTTTGAAGGTCCCAATGAGCACAGTGGCCTCCATCATCCGTAAATGGAAGAAGTTTGGATCCATCAGGACTCATATTTTTGAATGAATTTAAAGGGTCCAAAATGTGTGTGAATCCAAAAATCATGCATTTGTTCCAATTATAGTGGAGCAGATATGTGAAATGATTGAGTTTTCACGTAAAATCTCTGATTTTGCACAGACTTTGTTTAATACGTCATTAAAAATAAGCAATATCATGGCAAACGTAGGTGTTTTTTTCTTCAAATAGCTTCAAATGCTATTTCTAACAAATAGCAATGTAATTGTGGTTGGAATGGATTAAACATGCAAGAAAACACAGAAAATAACATTTCATTTGTGTATGTATGACATAATAATAAATACGGAATATCATGATGGCCATCTTGGATTTTGCCATTTTTTGTCCTCAAGGGGGGAAAATGAGCATAGCATGATATCTAATATTTTAAATGATTTATTAAACAATGTGGAAAATTTGGCATTTTTACATTCTTACATTTTTACATATCTGCTTTACTGTATCATACATACACAAATGAAGTGTCGTGTTTCCTTACACATGGAATAACAATCTGAGGTAAAATTAGAAAAAATAAAAATTGTACTATTTCATGGAATTGTATTTATTTAATGGAACTGTGTTAACTATTATTTCTTAATACTTCTTACTTGTCTAATACTTTCAGCATGTTAAAAGGAAACTACTGGTTAATTTATTTTGCTTTTGAATTATTTATGCACATTTTGATCATCATTTGATATCGGCATACTAAACCATTCTAGGAATCTCCTTTTTTATACTTGAACATACTAAAATTCAGTTTTTTTAGGGGCTTGCAGCGCCAAAAACTAAGCCAAAGCATCGTAGCTTCAGCTAAATGTTTTAGCATTGTAGCATTATCACAGTTACCCTTTCAGTTAGCAGACTGGTGCTCATCAAAGCTAATTTTTAATTTAGCTGTGCCCACCAGTGCTAACAGAGTGATGGGAGCTAACTCTTTCTGTTGTGGTGACTGTTGATGAATTTAGTGACAGTTTGACAAACTAGCTGTGGGCTGAGTGAGTGGAAGCGCTAGTCGCCTTTCAGGGCATGAAAAATCAGAGTCCTGCCGCACTCCTCGCTTGAAAAACCAGTGAGAGAAAGGGAGTCGCATTTGAAGAAATGCAGATCAACAGGAAGAGAAATAGAGCGAGAATGATGAGATGAGAAGAAACGGCACAGACGAGAGATTAGGTGAGGGCCAAATTAATCCGTAAAGCAATCCCCAGGCAGGCTCCTGCAGCCGAGCCGCATGCCGTATGAGCAAAGCTCCCATGCACGAGCGCTGGAAGAATCGCAGGTTATGACTACATAGAAATCATCACTTGTGTGATTTTTACCAATAGCAGAGAGAAATCTGTGCATTTTTTCATCTTTTAAAGAAAAAAAAAGAGCTCCAGCTTGTGTGTTCCGTGATGGAGGGGAGGTGCGGATGTTCCTCACAGATCGAGATGAAACCGATCCCCCTTGGGGATCTCTCCACAGGCACAATAATGAAATGAGTGATTGTGCGCTCATGTAGAGAACACTGGGATCGAGATCGGCTTCAAACAGGAATCAGTCGAGCTCAGAGAACTTCAGCGTCATGCTCATCGACACTTCAGTATGACGCGACGCGCTAAATCTGCACTCAGCTTTCCTCCTCGTGTGTCTTTCACTCTTTGAAAGCGCACTATTGCAGTTGTTTGAGCTCATATTCGCCGCCCGTCTACGGAGCCTGATGAGCATTTTCACAGTGGACTCACATATCCATCACAAAACACTTGTAGCAACTTCATTTACTGAAAGATCTGATGAAGGCTCCGCTTGCATATATTGTAATTATGTCAATAAGAAGAGTGCAGCGGTGCATTTTATACTCGCATTTGGCTGTGCTAACTCAGTCCAAGCAATGTCGTGATATACAGTAGTGTTCAGAATAATAGTAGTGCTATGTGACTAAAAAGATTAATCCAGGTTTTGAGTATATTTCTTATTGTTACATGGGAAACAAGGTACCAGTAGATTCAGTAGATTCTCACAAATCCAACAAGACCAAGCATTCATGATATGCACACTCTTAAGGCTATGAAATTGGGCTATTAGTAAAAAAAAGTATGGGGTGTTCACAATAATAGTAGTTTGATTAAAAAGTTGATTGGAGAGGGGACAACTTATACGCAGGTGCAAAAAATGATAGGCTGTTCATCTACAATGATCTCCAATGCTTTAAAATGGACAAAAAAAAAAACCAGAGACGTGTGGAAGAAAACAGAAAACAACCATCAAAATAGATAGAAGAATAACCAGAATGGCAAAGGCTCACACATTGATCAGCTCCAGGATGATCAAAGACAGTCTGGAGTTACCTGTAAGTGCTGTGACAGTTAGAAGACGCCTGTGTGAAGCTAATTTATTTGCAAGAATCCCCTGCAAAGTCCCTCTGTTAAATAAAAGACGTGCAGAAGAGGTTATAATTTGCCAAAGAACACATCAACTGGCCTAAAGAGAAATGGAGGAATATTTTGTGGACTGATGAGAGTAAAATTGTTCTTTTTGGGTCCAAGGGCCACAGACAGTTTGTGAGACGACCCCCAAAATCTGAATTCAAGCCACACACAGTTCACAGTGAAGACAGTGAAGCATGGTGGTGCAAGCATCATGATATGGGCATGTTTCTCCTACTATGGTGTTGGGCCTATATATGGCATACCAGGTATCATGGATCAGTTTGGATATGTCAAAATACTTGAAGAGGTCATGTTGCCTTATGCTGAAGAGGACATGCCCTTGAAATGGGTGTTTCAACAAGACAATGACCCCAAGCACACTAGTAAACGAGCAAAATCTTGGTTCCAAACCACCAAAATTAATGCCTTGCAGATGTGAAGAAATCATGAAAACTGTGGTTATACAACTAAATACTAGTTTAGTGATTCACAGCATTGCTAAAAAAAGCAGTTTGAACATAATAGTTTTGAGTTTGTAGCATCAACAGCAGATGCTACTATTATTGTGAACACCCCCTTTTCTACTTTTTTTTTTTTAACTAATAGCCCAATTTCATAGCCTTAAGAGTGTGCATATCATGAATGCTTGGTTTTGTTGGATTTGTGAGAATCTACTGAATCTACTGGTACCTTGTTTCCCATGTAACAATAAGAAATGTACTCAAAACCTGGATTAATCTTTTTAGTCACATAGCACTACTATTATTCTGAACACTACTGTACAATGGTGATATGAATTTAAAATACTAAACCACTGTAGAAAAAACAGGAGGTATAACTGTCAGAATATATGTGTACAGTTGTATGAAAAGTAGTTTGTTTTTAATAACATAAAGTCAACTTTTAATAATTTGCATTTTTTCTGCAACTAATTTTTAAAAATGACACTTTTAAATCTAATACACTCTAAAACATTGCAGCTACATTTAGTTATGTCCACTTGCCTCTCTTTAACATAAAGAGGTCTTACAAGTTTTGGATGTTGAACTCAACTTTACAAGTTGAGCTGAGTTGTAAAGCACTCAGCAACTCCACAGTCGTGGGGGAACTTAGACAGATTTCACATTCAGCTCGACAATGATCATCTGGTGACCGTTTTTGTGATGATAGTGCGAATGGCCACACATTGTCTAAGTGCCAAACGAGCGGTGTTAGATGTTCGTGTGTGTCAGCTGGAATTTGGCAGACACCTGCCGCGAGAAGGTTTGATGGGCTCTCACAGCGCACACTCTGTCTTTCAGCCGCTGGTGTGCGCAAACAATTGTAGCAACAGCAACAGCTGTACGAGGCGTTCGAGGCAGCTATGAATTTACATGTTTTGCATATGATTCCTGCTTCATGCACTTCCACCAAATTCATGTAGCAGCTGCACTCTGCGTTGTGTTGCTATGACTCCGCCCATTCCCTCCCCTCGGGACGCGAACTCACGATCCTCGGCATGGGAGTCTTATTCTCTAACCAGAAGGCTAAAACCCATGGCTCTGGCCTTGTGACCAGAGAATCCTTTTGAGGTGTTGGGAGTGGGGTTTACTAACTACACTGCACAGCGACACTTGCTGACCTCCGTTATACTCACCCTCCCCAAAACTCACTCCCATCCGGGTCACGGCACCGTTGTAGCGGCTGCACTCTGTGTTGTGTTGTTATGACTCCGCCCATTCGCTCGCCTCGGGACACGAACTCATGATCCTCGGCATGGGAGTCAGAATCTCTAACCAGAATGCTAAAACCCAGGGCTCTGGCCTTGTGACCCGAGAATCCTTTTGAGGTGTTGGGAGTGAGGTTTACTAACTACACCTGCACAGCGACACCTGCTGGCCTCTGTTACACTCACCCCCCAAAACTCACTCCCATCCGGGTCACGGCACCATTGTAGTGGCTGCACTCTGCATTGTCTTGTTATGACTCCGCCCATTCCCTCCCCTCGTGAACTCACGATCCTCGGCATGGGAGTCTTACTCTCTAACCAGAAGGTTAAAACCCAGGGCTCTGGCCTTGTGACCAGAGAATCCTTTTGAGGTGTTGGGAGTGAGGTTTACTAACTACACCTGCACAGCAACACCTGCTGGCCTCTGTTACACTCACCCCCCAAAACTCACTCCCATCCGGGTCACGGCACCATTGTAGCGGCTGCACTCTGCATTGTGTTGTTATGACTCTGCCCATTCCCTCCCCTTGTGAACTCACGATCCTCGGCATGGGAGTCGGACTCTCTAACCAGAAGGCTAAAACCCAGGGCTCTGGCCTTGTGACCAGAGTATCCTTTTGAGCTGTTGGGAGTGAGGTTTACCAACTACACCTGCACAGCGACACCTGCTGGCCTCTGTTACATTCTCACTGTGTGTGAAGGGGCCCTTAGAAGTGGCTTCCATTATCGCATATTCCTACACGCTCTCCTAATTACACACTCATTCTTTGTGACATCTTCACTAACTTATTGGACTCTTTGTTCCCTGGCACCACTTTTGACAGATCCTCTTGTTGTGCTTTTACTTTTGAAGATCTTGTTCCTGGTCAGGAGTGACGATGATGATGCTAATAATAAGTCTGCAGAGCTTTAGTGTAGCTCCGGATAGACGCCTTTAGGCCACACATTCTATCCTGTCTTATTTCCTTGGTGTTGTTGTACAGTTGCTATAGGGACTCAGCAAGGCAGCACGCTAGTGAAGACAGGCAACAAAATGGGCATAATGACCGGCCTCGGGGGGGAGACAGAGAGGCAACAAGCATACGCCCTTCCCCCATGACAGCAAGGCCATGGCTGAGGGTAAGGAGGTGACTGTTTGATTAAAAGATAAAGGTTACTATGAACTGTGGTGACAAGAAACAGAATATATGGCTTCTATTACACAGAGCAAGGTCTCGGATGGAACATAATTTGTGAGTCACATTTGTGATAATTTAATTACACTCTGAAATACAGCAACTGTCAAATATGCAGCTACATGGTGGTGCACTGCTCCATGCCATCATAGCCTTCCTAATAAACTGCTAATTCTGTTTTATTCATCACACACACACATAAAAAATAGTTTATGAAATACAGTGATGCTGCAGTATGAATGAATTTACCATAACAGAATGTACAGTGCATCTGGAAAGTATTCATAATTTTTCCACAATTTCAATTTCAATTTATTTCATTTATATATCGCCAAATCACAACAAATCCGCCGCAAGGCACTTCACACGAGTAAGATCTAACCTTACCAACTCCTAGAGCAAGCACACAGGTGACAATGGTAAGAAAAAAAAACTCCCTCTGGTGATGTTGAAGAAACCTCAAGCAGACCGGACTCAGACGTTTGACCCACTGCTTAGACCATTTTAACAATTACAAGGTTTTTACAAAGTTTTTACCAAGCTGAAGAAACAGGAAAGAGAAACATCAGAATAGCATCAAAAACAAAGTGCATTATTGAGATGAGCACACAATCATTGCTACTGCAGGCAGGGGGTCATCCAGCGCCCTGGGGTGCAGGGCCAGCATCCATCTATCATGTCATCATGGAGGAGTACATTCCAAAAGCACACTACATGTTGTGTCAATTTCTCTGCGTCTGCATCTCTTGGTCATTCCAGCCTCCTGTGGTGTGCGGTTGTTACCCTTGCGCAATGTCATCAATCATGTCATTTCATGACTGTATGTCTATTACTATGGGTCATCTACAGAGGAACAGATGGATCATATTTGTATTGCCCTTCCTGATATGATGCAGTTTCCCACAGCTTGTACAGGACAGTGATTGTATCTCAGTGGTAAAGTTTGTGACTGATAATCAGAGCTTTTGGCGTGGGTTCAATTCCCGTGGGCAGCATGTAATTTTTATTTTTTTATTTTCACAGCAGCTGCATGATGCGTAACCACATTGCGTAGTTGCTGTGAAAAGCTGCTGTGTTCCTGCATGCACAAAACCATCGCAGCATGTATTTTTACATTTTTTTAATTTATTTTTTTCTTCACAGCAGCTGCACAATGTGTAACCATATCAGGCAGCTGGTGGCACTGTGTTCCCGTGTGCGTGAACAGTTGCTCAGCATCGTGCACGCCTGCCAGTCAGTGCGATGTTTTCTGGTTTAGTCATAGAAGCTGGTCCGACGGGTGTCGCCCTGAGTTGTACATATTCGCACTATGTGTGAAGGGGCCCGAAGGGATAGGAAGCATAGTTCCATACTATGCCAGTATGCTAACCATACAAGAGAAGTCTGGACTTGAATGTCTCTACAGAATCTGGTTGTTTTATCTCTGCAGGCAGATCATTCCAAAAAACATGGGCATGATAAGAGATGGCTCTATAGCTTGTAGACTTTTTTTATTAACCCAAGGGATGCAAAGTAGTCCTGCACCCTGAGAATGCAAAGCCTGAGCTGTAATTAGGTCAGCTAAGTAGGGAGGTGCTTGTTCCTGAATAATTTTAAAGGTTAGGAACAGAAGCTTAAAATCTTACCTCACAGAGACTGGAAGCCAATGAAGAGATGCCAAAATCTGTGTAATGTAGCCTTTTATTGCGGCCAGCCTAAGGCACACCTGTGCAATAATCATGCTGTCTAATCAGCATCTTGATATGCCACACCTTTGAGATGGGATAGATTATTTTGGCAAACAAGAGGTGCTCACTAACACAGATTTAGACAGATTTGTGAACAATATTTGAGAGAAATAGGTCTTTTTTGTAAATGTTTTAGATTTTGAGATCAGCTCATGAAAAATGGGCCAAAAACAAAACTGTTGCATTTATATTTTTGTTCAGTGTACATGTGAACGAGCATAATTTCATTTTACATTTATTTGATGGCCGGTTGTGGTCTGCTGAGGTGCAATAAATATTTATTCCTTCATTTTCATCTGCTATCCAGGACGTGGTGCAATAAATATCAAAAATTCCTAAAATATCTATTGTGTTTGATTGTTCTACTATCTAAACATAGTATGATAATATCTAGAATAACATATTAAATTTGATAGGTATCTTGTCTCACATTGTCCCACAGCAACATTAAAATAGTGTAGATTAGTGTAAAATGTTTACTGTTAATTATTTATTCTATTAAGTGGAAATTTCATTCATTAAACATATTTAATATTCAGTTTCATTATGAATAATCTAACATACAATTGAATTTCAAGTTCATTAAGGGGGGATCCAAATTAATTGACATATTAGAATTTTTTTTTTAAATTAAGCTGTCCCACAGCAACATTAAAATAGTATAGATTAGTGTACAATGTTTACTGTTACTAATTTATTCTCTGATGAGCCCATTTAGTTAATTAACCACATTTAAAATTCAGCTTTATTAAAGATAATTGAACATACAGTTGAATTAAAAATTCCATTAAAAAAGTAAGGTGGGGGGGACCCAAATTTTTGAACATTTTTAAAAAAGTAAAGTGATAGTTACTTTCCCTAGTAACTAACTACTTCTACAGTGAGGAAAATAAGTATTTGAACACCCTGCAGTTTTGCAAGTTCTCCCACTTGAAATCATGGAGGGGTCTGAAATTTTTATCTTAGGTGCATGTCCACTGTGAGAGACATAATCTAAAAAAATAATAATAATGTGGAAATCACAATGTATGATTTTTTAGTAATTTATTTGTATGTTACTGTTGCAAATAAGTATTTGATAACCTACCAACCAGCAAGAATACTGGCTCACACAGACCTATTAATTTTTCTTTAAGAAGCCCTCTTATTCTGCAC
Organism: Thalassophryne amazonica; assembly: GCF_902500255.1. Taxonomy (NCBI): domain Eukaryota; kingdom Metazoa; phylum Chordata; class Actinopteri; order Batrachoidiformes; family Batrachoididae; genus Thalassophryne; species Thalassophryne amazonica. The sequence continues at coordinate 23,774,493 of NC_047115.1, read as the reverse complement.
TCTTTACCTGTATTAATTGCACCTGTTTGAACTTGTACCTGTATAAAAGACACCTGTTCACACAGTCAATCACAGTCCAACCTGTCCACCATAGCCAAGACCAAAGAGCTGTCCAAGGACACCAGGGACAAAACTGTAGGCCTGCACAAGGCTGGGATGGACTACAGGACAACAGGCAAGCAGCTTGGTAGAAGACAACAACTGTTATGATTATTTATTAGAAAGTGGCAGAAACACAAGATGACTGTCAATCTCCCTCGGTCTGGGATTCCATGCACGATCTCAGTTTGTGGGGTAAGGTTGATTCTGAGAAAGCTCAGAACTACACAGGAGGACCTGGTCAATGACCTGAAGAGAGCTGGGACCACAGTCACAAAGATTACATTAGTAACACATGATGCAGGGCAGCAAGGTCCCCCTGCTCAAGCCAGCACATGTCCAGGCCCGTTTGAAGTTCACCAGTAACCATCTGGATGATCCAGAGGAGGCATGGGAGATGGTCATGTGGTCAGATGAGACCTGAATAGAGCTTTTTGGAATCAACTCCACTTACCATGTTTAGAGGATGAGAACAACCCCAAGAAAACCATCCCAACCGTTGAAGCATAGGGGTGGAAACCTCATACTCTGGGGGTGCTCTTCTGCAAAAGGGGACAGGACGACTGCATCGTATTGAAGGGAGGATGGATGGGGTCATGTATTGTGAGATTTTGGCAAACAACCTCCTTCCCTCAGTAAGAGCATTGAAGATGGGTCATGGCTGGGTCTTCCAGCATGACAATGACCCCAAACACACAGCCAGGGCAACTAAGGAGGGGCTCCGTAAGAAGCATTTCAAAGTCCTGGAGTGGCCTGGCCAGTCTCCAGATGTGAACTCAATAGAAAATCTTTGGAGGGAGCTGAAACTCCAAACCTGAAAGATTTGGAGAAGATCTGTATAGGTGAGTGGACCAAAATCCCTGCTGCAGTGTGTGCAAACCTGGTGAAAAACTACAGGAAATGTTTGACCTCTGTAATTGCAAACAAAGGCTACTGTACCAAATATTAACATTGATTTTCACAGGTGTTGAAATACTTATTTGCAGCAATAACATTCAAATAAATTATTAAAAAATCATACATTGTGATTTCCGGATTTTTTTTTAGATTATGTCTCTCACAGTGGACATGCACCTAAGATGAAAATTTCAGACCCCTCCATGATTTCAAAATGGGAGAACTTGCAAAATGGCAGGGTGTTCAAATACTTATTTTCCTTACTGTATAATGCTGTAACCAGTGGTGGGCACAGATAACCAAAAAATTAACTTCGATAACAGATAATAAGATAACTGAAAAGTTATCTTTGATAAAGATAAACCGATAAACCACCCAAAAATGTATCGGAAGTTACAGATAATCGATAAATTCTGGTGTTGTCTATGGGACATTTGCAGTTACTCAAGAGCTGAAATTGATTTTTAACACGATCGCTTTTGAAAGCATCAAGCGCAGTTAAAGACCTGACCTAAAGATTAACCAAGAATGTTTGACTATGCTGCCCCCTGCATTAAACAGCACAGATAAATCCTGAGAGCACCCACGAAATCAACTTTTTACTAATCATAATCATTTTATTTTTTTCAACATTCTGCCCCTGCTGCAAGCTCTTGTTTACAACAGCGCTCCAACCACAGAGACACACCAAGAGCAGCCATAAGGCCAACTCTCTATCAATTTCAACACTCCAATCAGGCGGAGGTCTTGAAAAATAAAGTCATACTAACTTATGGTTTTTTGAAAATACTGATAGAATAACTCCATTAATGTCAATTCTGTCATTTGTACAAAGTTAAAATATAACATATATCTTTTAATGTTGAATAGGGCACTAATTCTGAGGTTTTGTAACAAACACAGACCGCAAAGCATTCTGGGTAAAAGTGCTAAACAGTGATTGGTTCAGTAATCCATTATGTAAACCAACACATTAATGTGACGTGTGTCGTGTGTTGGTTTAAAGATAAATGTGCTTTTGTAAAATATTCCATTTTTATTTGTAAAAACAGGGATTTTTACGGAGCCCTGGAAGTGTCATCGCAATTGCATGTTTTAAAACTTTTATGATGTTGTAAAACGTGCACTCAATATCAGTAAGTAAGTAAATTTATTTATATAGTGCCTTTCACAGACATAAGGCCATGTACACACGTTGTCGGGTATTTGTAAAACCGAATATCTTACCCTTTCAGTTTGGGGAAAAAACTTCATCCACACTACGTCGTTTAAAAAAAAAATCCATCCACATCGAACCATATAAATGTGTTGTAATTAGTCTGCCAAACCTTTGGGTGGCGGTACTGATTAAAATTCTATCCAATCAGGAGCCTTATTCTCTTGTCGTCATTTCCACAAAAACTAAAAACATGGTGCCAACCTCGTTCGTGTGGACCGATAAGGAGTCGGAATTACTTCTAACCGTAGTTTTAGAATACAAAGTTAACAAATATATGCACACAAAAAGCGCCTGGACAATGGACAATACCAACACTTTGAGAGCAGCCAGGTACCCAGACGTTTAATACTGCCATGAACACTCCTGGCCAGTAGATGGCAGTTGCGGCCTTGAAAAAATGTCAAACAAAATTCCAGATAATCCGTGTCTGCTACATTTAAGATGCGTGGAATTTAACAACGCAAATACACTAACGTCTATAAACCCAGAGAATATATTCACGAGAGTTTTAAGCACAAACCTTAAAAATTAGCACATTACTTTAAAATGAAAACATATATCTGATATTTTCACTTTATAAACTTCAGACATGACAATAATTTTAAATAACTTGTCTAAAATGAGTGGTTAAAATTTGAACCATAAGTTAAACATGTATGCCTCTGGATGACTTGGTGACATTGCGATTATATTAGTATAGTGTTAAAGAAAATGACTTTTTTTTTTTTGGTCACCAGTTCTTCTTTGCTTACAGACGATAGAGAGGCTTCTGTTTGCAGAGGGTAGAACAACATGCCTATTAGGAAACTTTTAACAGGTAGGTCTCAACAGCTATAACAGTTTTGAAAATGTTTTTTCACTGTTCAGCTTAGTTAGAAGGTATTACCTTCTATAAACCTTCTATAAATTAGAAGGTAATTCATTGGAAGATAATTAGTCCGATGATGGTTTTTAAATTTATCTAAAAAGATAATCCGATAATGAAAACATTATCTTTGATAATTATCTGTTAACGGATTATCGGAAGTGTGCCCACCACTGGCTGTAACTCACTTACTAACTCAGTTACATTTTGGGAGAAGTAACTAGTAACTATAACTCGTTACTTTTTTTAAGTAATGTGCCCAACACTGCTGATATCTTTACAGGAGAATGACAGTTTAAGTCTTTAGGACCCTGGTGCTTCCTGTCTTACTCTGTGGCTGTAAGAACTGGGTGGTAACAGGTGACCTATAAGAGGACGACTCGATGATTCTGGTAGTCTGTCTCTTTGAAAGATCCTTGGGTACTGCTGCAATGACTTGGTGTAAAACAAGTAGTTAATTCAGGAGATTCTGATGAGGATCACTTACATTGTGAGAGAACATCTGCTATGACATTTTGACACATTTGTCTTGGTATGATCCAGCATGTAGGTGTCTCAGTGTTGAACATCCCCATGACTGGAGAAAGCAAAGTGGATGTCTGTTGCAGATAAATGGTTATATTTGAGAGGTTGGAATAGTCTGGTTCATTGCAATTTCAGTTTCAATTAATTTTTCAGTTTATTACATTGTATACAGAGCCAAATCTCAACAAAGCTACCTCAAGGTGCTTCACACAAATAGGACCAATTGCAATCCAGGACCCACGGCTATTCCTTGGTGTGGTGGATGTGATGATGTGCAGCACCAGTGCATGCTCCCAGACTTGACTCGATTTGATTACCACAAATGTGATTTGAAACTTACATCAATTATGAAAGGCAGCATGGTGGCTTAGTGGTTAGCACTGCTACCTCACAGCAAGAAGGTCATGGGTTTGATTCCCACCTTTGGCTTTTCTGTGTGGAGTTTACATCTTCTCCCCATGTTTGTGTGGGTTCCCTCTGAGTGCTCTGGTTTCCTCCCACATTTGGAGGTGAATTGGAATCTATATAACTGTCTGGGTCTCTCTTGCAAAAGAGGTCTCGATTCTCAGTCTCAATGGGATTAACCTGGTTAAATAAAGGTTAAATTAAATTAAATGATCCCAATTTGAAATTTGAAGATTGCTCGTCCTGTCAGGTCATATCTGGGATCATGTTCTGGTGCCATACATCCACCACACCATAGCACCAACATGGGTCCTAGATAGCATCCTCCCAGACAGACAACCGGTTCATACAAGGATTCCTACTGTAATTCACATAAATCCAAATAAATCCATTTGGGAAATAGAAATGACAGAAACAGAATATGAAATTTTATATTAGACAAATATAAAATTCTGACAGCTGTTGACTGATGAATTTCCAGCAAATTATGGTGCTGGGGAGATCACTCCAATTTTTCTCTTTAATTCAAATAAGCTTTTAATTAAGCTCAATGTAGATGAAGTGATAGAGTGGATTATGAAGTACTAATTCACCATATAAGTGAGACTTTTGTTTATTACACCATATTATGCACATTTCCTCAGTGGTTTGTGTGTATGATGCCTCACGTGCAAGTTCATAAGTGCACGTCTTGAAGATAAACAGTGACAGTGGATTCAAGGCACAAGACATTTATATCCACCTGCACTTTCAACCTCAATCACCCACTTGTTTAACCCATAAAAAGAAAACCTGTGGCCAGTGTGGTTACTTTAACTTACATCTATTTTAAGGGTGATATGGTAAGACCTCTAAAAGAATGTGTAGTTCCCATAAAGCTGGCAAAATAGATTTAGTTGAGGCATCTGAAGTAAGGGTGAGGAAAAGATGCAAGGTCTAATGGGATAAGAGCAGGTCCTTGAGACCGTAATGTTCATTGCACATCACAAAGCAATTATTGGGTGGATGAAATATGAGAGGGAACTTCACTGTTCTTAGATCCTGACAACTACTGGGGAATCACATCACAGAAAAGGTGTCAGAAATAGAAATCTTGCAAAGTACTGCACCTGAATGGAAACAATTGACACTGTAAGTCACATTTTCAGCATAATAAACTCAGAATGAATTTCGGCGCCTCCATTTTTGCTGGAACAAGTGATATTCACAAACTGTCAATTGAACAAAATGGCTACACTGTGCAAAATGTGTAGGGGTGTAATGATGCACGAGTGCCACGGTACGTTATATAACAAGATACACCTATCACGATTGGACCCATATTATGATATACGAGGTCTGTTTATTAAAGTATCGGACCTTTATATTTTTTTCAAAAACCTGATGGATTTGAATCACGTGTGCTTGCATGAGCAAACCTTGAACCCTTGTGTGCATGCGTGAACTTTTTCATGCCTGTTGATTGCATCATTTTCTGGTAAGCAGCCTTTGTGTGGGACGTGTGCTGCGCACTCGGCGGATTTTCATTTCAAGGAAAAAGACGGAACGACTGGAGCAGCGCCACATCAAATTTTGCCAGAAACAGGGCGAGAGCCAGGTGGAAACCATTTGGATGGTTCAGACGGCTTTCGGTGATTTTTCAGTCGTGTGACTATCCGAGAAATTGTGGAAGAGGTGGGCATGTCATAACATGTCCTGTGAGACTTCCAACAAGGAGATGCTTTTGTGCCGCTGTCAGCAGCAGCATGAATTTCACCACCAATCTTTTCATGACCAAGTCTTCTGTCACAGTGGAATGTGCCGAAAAAATGCTGATGTCCACCTCTTCCGCAATTTGTCAGATAGTCACACGACGGTCCCGCATCACCACAGCATTCACTTTGGAAATGATCTGGTCATTTCAGCATGTTGATGGCTGACTGAAGCGTGGCTCGCTCTCCACCGTTGTGCGGCCGTCTTTAAACCGGTTGCACCGCTCCTTAATCTGTCTGATGCCCATAGGATCGTCACCGAAAGCCGTCTGAATCATCCGAATGGTTTCCACCTGGCTGTCGCCCAGTTTCTGGCAAAATTTGATGCGGCGCTGCTTCAGTCGTTCCGTCTTTTTCGTTGAAATGAAAATCCGCCAAGCGCACTACACACGTCCCACACAAAGGCTGCTTACCAGGAAATGACGCAATCGACAGGCGTGAAAAAGTTCACGCGTGCTCACGAAGGTTCAAGGTTTGCTCATGCAAGCACACATGATTCAAATTCATCAGGTTTTTGAAAAAAATAAAAAGGTCCGATGCTTTTCTAACAGACCTCGTATATCGGGTGTCCCCCCAAAAAATATGCAACATTTTATCAGCAAAGAAAATGGTCAAAGCATATGTCTAGGAAATAAATTTATGGCTGGATAGAAAGCTGAAAGGTTGATGTTTTTCATACCAATGTCAATACTGGCCCTGCATTTTGTCAGTCTAGCATAAAGTTGCTGCACCTGTTTGACACTCTTGGTTTGGTGCCAAAACTCAATAATTTTTTTTTTCGCTGTAGTATGGTTAATCTTGCCATTTTCCTGAGTCTTGCTTGGTATCAACATAAACTTCAGGGTCTCTGCAAGTAAAAAAGAAACATAAGTGATTAAGTTTGTAGCATTTAAGGGTCAAACCGTGTGTTTTAAATGTATATTTTTGGGACACCCTATAAATATATCACCATCCACACTGAATATGCATAAAGTAATCTGTGGTGAACGTTTTAACTTCAAAGAAATGATTCTGAAGTACAAATTGTAATCCTTCATGTTATCTGTTGTGTATTTGTATAGTTTATAAATTATTTATGATTCTTCTGCAAGAACTGGTTATTTCTTCTGTGCAGTAGTTATATTTTCATGGTATCACAATCATCTTCTTTTGGCAGCAGATCAATCGTTTCCATCTCACCCTGTCCTCTGTATCTTCCTCTGTCACACCAACCACCTGCATGTCCTCCTTCAGTACATCTATAAACCTCCTCTTTGGCATCCTTCATCTCCTCCTGCCTGGTGGCTCTATCCTCAGCATCCTTCTCTGTATATACCCTGGGTCCCTCATCTGTAAATGTCCAAACCATCTCAATCTTGTCTTTTTATAAGTGCCACCGTCTCTAAACCATACAATATAGCTGGTCTCACTACAGTCTTGTAGACTTTCCCCTTCACTCTTGCACATATTCTTCAGTCATAAATCACTCCCGCCACCTTTCTCCACCCTGCCTGCACTCTCTTCTTCACCTCTCTACCACACTCTCCATTACTTTGGACAGGTGACCCCAAGTATTTAAACTCATCTACTTTCACTACTTCTACTCTCTATGCTAACTTTGATTTCTGCGCCTAGGCCGGCCCCATGTGGGCGGTCCTTAGCCTGTCGTGAATCAGTGGCAATGTGATTGGTTGCAAAAGTGAAGTAGGCAGTTATAGGTGGGTGTCTGCTCACATTGCGTTCAAGGCAGTACATAAATATTTTATAGTGTATGTCTGCGTGTCACGCAATAAATCCATCATGCCCAATTAGACAGCTATAAAAGGATCAGATGGTTTTATCGATTAGACAGCTATAAAAAGATCAAATAGTCATGCCAAATACAAGGACATTTTGGATGTGCATCAGTCATTTTGTAAAGCAGTTAAGTTAAGGTTAAGATCAGATAGTTACAAGGACATTTTGGATGTACGTCGGACAGTTTGTAATATGCATCATGGAACACTCTGACACTTGTAAGCACACTATTCCACTGGGCTCCTTCTCATTCACACACACCCTCAGTCTTGCTCCTACTGACTTTCATTCCCCTGCTCTCCAGAGCATATCTCCACCTTTCCAGGCTAGACTCAACCTGGTCTCTACTCTCACTGCAGATCTCAATGTCATCTGCAAACATCATAGTCCATGGAGACTTCTGTCTGATTAAAAAAAAAAAAAAAAAACTGGGGATAAGAAATTACTCAGAGCTGATTCTTGGTGTAATTCTCACCTCCACCTTGAATGAGTCTGTCATTCTTACTGCGCATCCCACCACTGTCACACTAACCTTGTACATGTCCTGCACTACCCTCACATACTTCTCCAACCTCCAGACTTCCTCATACAATACTACTACTCTTCTCTTGGCACCCTGTCGTAAGCTTTGTCTGAATCCACTAACACACAATGTAACTCCTTCTGGCCTTCTCTATACTTGTCCACCAGTATTCCCAAAGCAAACTTTGCATCTGTAGGACACTTTCTCAACATGAAACCATATGGCTGCTCACAGATCATCACCTGTTTTCTAAGTCTAGCTTCTACTACCCCATACCTTCATGCTATTGCTGATCAACTTTATTCCCCTGTAATTACTGCAGCTTTGCACATCTCCCTTGTTCTTAAAAATGGGAACCAGCACACTTTGTTTCCACTCCTCAGGCATCCTCTCACTATCCAAGATTTTATTATACAGTCTGGTTAGAAACTCCACTGCCATATTTCCTAAACATTTCCATGCCTCCACTGGAATGTCATCTTGACCAACTGCCTTTCCACTCTCACCCTCTTCATAGCTGCCCTCACTTCATCCTTATTTATCTCTTGCACTTCCTGATTTACTCTCTCCACATCATCCAGTCTTTTCTCTCTCATTTTCTAAATTCTTCAGCTTCTCAACATATTCCCTCCATCTTCTCAACACACTCTCCTTACTTTTCAGCACATTCCCATCTACATCTTTTACCACCCTAACCTGCTGCACATCCTTTCCAGCTCTGTCCCTTTGTCTGGCAAATTGGTACAAGTCCCTTTCTCCTTCCTTACTATTCAACTTCATGCCTCTTGCTTAGCTTTTGCCACTTCTCTTTTCACCTTATGCTGCATCTCCTTGTACTCCTGTCTAGTTTTATCATCTCTCTGACTATCCCAATTCTTTTTCACCAACCTCTTTCTCCTTATGCTTTCCTGGACATCTTCGTTCCACCACCAAGTCTCCTTGTCTTCCTTCTGCTGTCCAGACATCACACACAGTACTTTCCTAGCTGTCTCCCTCACCACATCTGCGGTACTTTTCCAGATGTCCAAAATTGCTTCTCCTCCATCCAGTGCCTCTCTCACCTGCTTACTGAATTTCACACAACAGTCTTCCTCCTTCAGCTTCCACCATCAAATCCTTTGTTGAGTTCTCACTCTCTTCTTCTTTACCTCTGAAGTCATCCTACACTCTAGCTACACTCTCTCCTGCCACCATATTACAGTCCCCAATTTCTTTTAGCTTGCATCTCCTACAAAGAAGTAGTCCACCTGTGTGCACCTTCCTTCACTCATATGTCACCCTGTGGTCCTCCCTTTTCTTAAAGTAGGTATTCATCAGTCATTTCCATCTTTTTTGCAAAATCAACTACCATCTGCCCTTACACATTCCTGTCCTTGATACCATATCTATCCATTACTTCCTCATGATATCTGTTCCCTTTGCCAACATGCCCATTGAAGTCCGAGCCTATCGCCACTCATGCTTGGACACACTCTCCACCACCTCATCTAAAAATCACTCCAGAAATCTTCTTTGTCCTTCATCTTGCAACCTACCTGTGTGGCATACACACTGATGATATTCATCATCACCCCTTCGATTTCCAACTTCACACTCATCACCCTGTTGCTTAACCTTCAACACCTCTTAACATACTCTTCCTTTAAAATGACTCCAACACCATTTCTTTTCCTATCCACAACATGATTCAACTTGAACCCACCAGCTATGCTCCTGCTTTTCCTTCCCTTCCACTTGGTCTCCTACACACACAATATGTCTACCTTTCTCCTTTCCATCATATACTGCCAACATTCAAAGTCCTGACTCTCACTTCCACACTTCTAGATTTCTTCTTCTCCTGCTGTTTGTGGACACGTTCTCCTCCTCTTCTTCTTTGTCTCGAGTAGCTCAATTTCTGCCGGAACCCTGTTGGGCACTGGCACTGGTGGTGGTTGTTGTTAACCTGGGCCTCGACTAATCTGGTAATGAAATTTGATTTGTACTCTGCATGGTTATGTTAGCTTGTTTTATGCCCTATGTCCTTCCTGGTGCAACACTACTCATTTATCTGGGCTTGGGATCAGCAATCAGAGCGTACTGGCTGCACACCCCATGTGACTGAGTTTTTCATGGTGTCATGGTACTCATTGAAAAAACAGTGTGAATTAATACAGGTTTCACGATGCAATCATTGTGATTCACGACGCATCGTTACACCCCTTCAAATGTGTATACCGTAAGAGTTCCAGAGGCTCATCAAATCTGCTTTTATCCCTGGATTCCATAGATTGAAACAGATGAGATTCTACAACTACCCCTGGATGGGGGAATGCGCTGGTGTCACGCGTCGCCATATCCACCACATCACAGAAATGGTTCTGGATGGCAACCATCCAAGCAGACAATCAATCCACTCCCACCTCTTGACGCTATCTGTATCTGCTGCAGCCAGGTTAAACATGGGTGTCCCGTCGACATTCTCCAGCTTCTGGGGTCATCATCACTGATTTGTCCATATGCTTGATCTTACGCAAACAAATGTGTCACATGGGCAGAATGTCGTAGGTGATGCTCCTCACATGGCAACTGACACTCCTTGTCTGTAAATAAGTGAACTAATTTAACAGATGATTGGTGTGTCAGTTACAGACACACCAATTCATTGTTTATTAAATCTAAAATATTAAAACTTCATGATATGATTACATTTAAGACTCTGCAATTAATGTATAAAGTGAAAACTAAGCAACTGCCCCTCAGAATTCAAAATCTTTTCAAGGAGAGAGAGGGAAAATATAATTTAAGGGGTTTGTGTCATTTTAAAACTGCTGGCGGTTGGACGACCAGGAAAGGCTTTTGTGTTTCTACTTGTGGCCCTAAAATATGGAATAATCTGTTGAAGGAACTCAAGCAATGTTCAAATGTCAATCAGTTTAAATGCCTATATAAGAAAATGATGTTTTCTGAATATGTGAAAATTGTCCCAATTAAGGACTATATAGCTGTTGGTTAAAGTATGGACAATTATTTTGTATTATTATTTTTGGATTGTGCGATGTGTGCTGTTATTGGTGTGGATATGATGAGAAATTTGAGTTTATTGATTATTTTAAGATGTCTGTGTTTTGCTGTTTTGCTCACTTTGTTTTGTTTTGGTTTTGTCATGATAATTAAAAGTTGCTGAGGTAACGGGTCGGTGCATATAAGCTTTGCTTCTACCTACACCCTTTCGGTTGCATGGGCTGACTGGCTAAGAAATCAGTTTTATTTTATTTTGTGTTGCAAAGTTCTTTCCTTGAACCAAAATAAACTTGAACTTGAAGTGCTCGTTTGACACAAAGTTATTCCATCCGTATCCAAGGATTCTCATGACAGAGCCATTTCCAGTGACATCCAGTCATTGTCTTTGGTCACTTGTTCATGTCCAAATCTCACAAACATACAGTAAGACATGACGAACCATGACCCTAAAGTCTTGGATCGTCATTCTCCTGCAATGATATCAGCATGGCCAGACACCACTGTCCAGTGATACCAATCCATTGCTGGTTGCTTTCCTAATCAAGGTTGGTACCCATTTACAGCTGGGTGGACTGAAACAATCCAGATGAAGTGTTTTGTCGAAGGATGCAAACAGATAAGTTCTGCTGGAATAAGTGGGTTCCCAGCTCTACCACTGAACTACATGGAAGAGAAGGGAAGAAAGAGAGTGGCTCAAGGATTCTAGGCAGGCAAGAAAACATGAAGGTCATAGACTGTTTCCTTCTTTCAGTTGTTGCAGTAATAAATGTCTCCTCAGCGGATATATTACATGTGCAAAAGTAGCACAGTGACTCTCTCTGGCCTCTGGTGGGGCTTTGTCTTAGCCACGTCTTGCTTTAGGCCTCATATCTGGCACAAGAAAAGGGAAACATATGCACAGTCTGGCACTGATCATTACAGTCCTCTACACTCCTTTCCCTGTGGCAGCATTCATCTGGCAGAGATAGATCGTGCTTTGACTGCAGTTTCTTGAATATACTAGTGTTGAGATCACCAAACTGTGCCTCTAATAAATGTTGTTTTGTCATCAGAACACTCATAACAGGATTGGGGTGTGTGCTCCATTTTCAGCATAGGAACCAAGTATGACCTTCAGTTTTTTTTAACTTTTAAATATTCATTCTTTTCTTTCTCCCTGGAATCAATTTATTTTTCCTCCAACCTTGTCTGTATATATTACCTTTGTATGAGTAACAGCTGGTTCATACTATTAAGAATATATAGAATTTTTAAGCAGAGAACTGTTGTATTTTTCCTCCCTAGTTTTAGGGGGTAATACAGAAATCCCCAAAAGACAAAACAGTTGCAAAGACGGTGTCGGTATACTCAGATTATACTTGGACACGAAAGTATACTCATGGTGACTTACGTGAATACAGTTTGTCTGTGCGTTCTTATGTGTGGCAAAGAGCTATATGTTTATGTACATAGTGGGTTGGATATAATGTGACCACTACATCACTGCCACACGGTCACTAAAGGAGAGGACAAGTACTCAGTGCCCCAGGAGGCAAACCGTGATCTGTAGGCATGCAGATCAGCCACAGCACAAAACAATGGGCTCACGTGCCCTGTGTGCACAAGCAGAACAGCCCCATGAGTGCAAGATGTAGGACACACAGCCCCATTTCCAAAAACAAACAGGCCCCAAAACCACCTCAAGCACCACTGCTGTGCCGAGGCCCTAGTACTGGAACCAGTGGGAGGGCACCCGCAGCTCATTCATAACAGTCTTAACATACTCACAGTCAACCAACCAACAGCACCCAGACACCACCTGCTGTTCCCACCAGCCTGCTTCCTCCATCAGCACTCCTGTGTTTAAACTCTTCGCTGTATTTACCTTGGCGGCTTTCATAGCTTTGAGTGTCCTATGAACAAAAACGAACACTCAGTCTACAAAACCTGCACCTTAAGAATGTGACACTGATTCCTGCAAATGAATAGTTTGTGATTCAATGACGCCACAACATCTGGTTATGTGTGCATCAAGTGTACTTATTCCATGTTTTATTCCAAGAATTAAAATGCTAAATAAAATTGTAACTAGATTTCTCTCTCCCTTTGAATATATTTCTGAATTTCATTTATTCATTCATTTATTCATTTTCTGTGACAAATAGTGGGTCATATATACACAATAAAATCACCAGTGTTAAATTAACACAGCCAGTGTACATATGGTCCCACTGTGAAAAGTGTAGGACCATATGTACACTGGCAGTGTTAATTTAACACTGTCAGTGTTAGTTTTACACTGATGATTTTACTGTGTACATATACATCTTTGACCCAAAATACACAAGCATGCCAAATGGCAAATGCCAGCTCTTCCCAGTTTCTCCGTGATCGAAGCCATACATGCACGCATGAACACAGAGGCCACCTCACAGTAAAATCACCAGTGTAAAACTAACACTAACAGTGTTAAATTAACACTGCCAGTGTACATATGGTCCTATACTCTGGTCACAGTGGGACCATATGTTCACTGTTTGTGTTAATTTAACACTGTCAGTCACGTTCAGAAAAATACTTGGCCAAATCCCTCACACATTACATTTGTTGTCACTGATGACAACCTGTACAAGTTTTTTTTTACCAGCACAACTACAAGCACAAAAAAACATTTTATGCACAGTTTGCAAAGCAGTTTGTGATATTGAAAGTGTGCACAAGCTATAAGTGAAGTGCATTATGGGTACTCTAAATTTTTCAGCTACCAATTCACATTCAAAGATGTCGGACAGCAGTGAGGAGTGCTATGATTTGGACCATTTCAACCACTGGAAAGTTGACGATTTAAAGCATTTTTGTAAGCTCCGCGGATTGCCTGTTACACCCAGGACTGTGTACGGCAGTAGACAGAAACAGAAAGAAGAGATGGCTGCCCTTGCGTGTGCTGCATCGGTACAGAAACTATCGTCGGGGCTGACAAAGGAGAAGAGAGAGCTGCTGTCGAAAATGACTACCAGTCCTTGTTGACAGAGACAAACAAATTTCTGATCCGTTGAAGGCACCTGAGGCATGGTTAGACGAAGTCCAGGGTCTGAAACTGTGGATATGGGAAAATATTTGCTAAGCAGGGATGAGAATTCGCTACTCCACCAGCTTCGTAACGACTACAAGGAAGGTGGGTCTCACATATAACCTCTTTGGTGTCACGTTTGTTTTGATAAGTTGACAGACATACAATGATATGTGCATGCATGCAGTTTGTTTATAGAACATTACAATACAATATTATGCGCCACGCATTCATGACGCGACCTTACAGTCATAAGCCAATGCACGAAAATGGCACCATCAACCACATTAGAATTCAATACGGTTTCAGGATATTGACAAAATAAATGTGTGCAAGAAACTTACAATTTTAGTCCATCTTTTACATCCACCTGAATCTTTCTTTTCTGTGGGGAAATTGTGTAGAATGAATGGAGGTTTACAACCACATTTCTTCTTTCCGTCTTTGTGTAGACTCAGTGGAGCCTTGCAATCATGTGTTTTCAGCCACCTTTCAAGCCTATAAATTCCGTTCGAACATTTTAAAACAGGACAATGCGCACCTGTCATTATTGTATGCGTTGCTTAAGGCTTAAAGCCTTTGAAACAATCCCTGTAAGCCTTAACTTACGCTAACGCTACCGTATACGAAATTCAGTGGTAGCGGTGTGTGTTTGGTAGCTGGAATTTTTGACCCCGTTTGACCCACGCATGCGCAGATGCGTTGCACACTTCGCTTATTAGGAGAGCCTGAAGGTGAGCTGTCCAGAGTGCTGATCGGACAGTGGATCAAAGGTCTTCTGTAACTTACCAACACGGCCTCTCCTGGTCTCCCCTGGTGTCTTCAGTAGCATAGATGTCGACTGTGGCTGGTTGTTGAATGTAGATGTGGACACAAGAAACCTTACAGAATGAATGAAACAGCATGTGGTGCAGTATTTATAAGGACCAGATGGACGCGGTGAGAATGTGGTGAGTGTGTGCTGCAATCTGATTGGTCACCATTAAAGAGCACTGGATGTGGGAATTAGATAGAGCGAGAAGCTGGCAGGATTCTCACTGTGCATACATATTAAGGATGTAGTATGAACTTAAAACCTGCCTATTTTTTTCTGTTTTCACCATGTCCATGCTGCATTCATCAAAATTCTCAGGACTCAGTGTGGTCTGCATCTGAGTGCGATGGGAGCCTTAGCATGGTATCACCAAAATCCATACCACTGGATTTAGTTACTGTTTATACCACCCACCTCTAGTAAACAGAACCTTTTACACTCAACAAAAATATAAACGCAACACTTTTTTGCTCCCATTTTGTATGAGATGAACTCAAAGATCTAAAACTTTTTCCACATACACAATATCACCATTTCCCTCAAATATTATTCACAAACCAGTCTAAATCTGTGATAGTGAGCACTTCTCCTTTGCTGAGATAATCCATCCCACCTCACAGGTGTGCCATACCAAGATGCTGATTAGACACCATGATTAGTGCACAGGTGTGCCTTAGACTGTCCACAATAAAAGGCCACTCTGAAAGGTGCAGTTTTGTTTTATTGGGGGTGGGGGGGGGGGGGGGGGGGTACCAGTCAGTATCTGGTGTGACCACCATCTGCCTCATGCAGTGCAACACATCTCCTTCGCATAGAGCTGATCAGGTTGTCAATTGTGGCCTGTGGAATGTTGGTCCACTCCTCTTCAATGGCTGTGCGAAGTTGCTGGATATTGGCAGGAACTGGTACACGCTGTTGTATACGCCGGTCCAGAGCATCCCAAACATGCTCAATGGGTGACATGTCCGGTGAGTATGCTGGCCATGCAAGAACTGGAACATTTTCAGCTTCCAAGAATTGTGTACAGATCCTTGCAACATGGGGCCGTGCATTATCCTGCTGCAACATGAGGTGATGTTCTTGGATGTATGGCACAACAATGAGCCTCAGGATCTCGTCACGGTATCTCTGTGCATTCAAAATGCCATCAATAAAATGCACCTGTGTTCTTCGTCCATAACAGACGCCTGCCCATACCATAACCCCACCGCCACCATGGGCCACTCGATCCACAACATTGACATCAGAAAACCGCTCACCCACAAGACGCCACACACACTGTCTGCCGTCTGCCCTGAACAGTGTGAACCGGGATTCATCCGTGAAGAGAACACCTCTCCAACGTGCCAAACGCCAGCGAATGTGAGCATTTGCCTACTCAAGTCGGTTACGACGACGAACTGGAGTCAGGTCGAGACCCCGATGAGGACGACGAGCATGCAGATGAGCTTCCCTGAGACGGTTTCTGACAGTTTGTGCAGAAATTCTTTGGTTATGCAAACCGATTGTTTCAGCAGCTGTCCGAGTGGCTGGTCTCAGACGATGTTGGAGGTGAACATGCTGGATGTGGAGGTCCTGGGCTGGTGTGGTTACACATGGTCTGCGGTTGTGAGGCTGTTTGGATGTACTGCCAAATTCTCTGAAACGCCTTTGGAGACGGCCTATGGTAGAGAAATGAACATTAAATACACGAGCAACAGCTCTGGTTGACATTCCTGCTGTCAGCATGCCAACTGCACGCTCCCTTAAATCTTGCGACATCTGTGGTATTGTGCTGTGTGATAAAACTGCACCTTTCAGAGTGGCCTTTTATTGTGGGCAGTCTAAGGCACACCTGTGCACTAATCATGGTGTCTAATCAGCATCTTGATATGGCACACCTGTGAGGTGGGATGGATTATCTCAGCAAAGGAGAAGTGCTCACTATCACAGATTTAGACTGGTTTGTGAACAATATTTGAGGGAAATGGTGATATTGTGTATGTGGAAAAAGTTTTAGATCTTTGAGTTCATCTCATACAAAATGGGAGCAAAACCAAAAGTGTTGCGTTTATATTTTTGTTGAGTATATTTTTATTTTATTGTGAGTTTGCTGGCGTAGTGGCACCTTTATGGTGTCAAATCTCACGTGTAATCACATTTGTACTGGGGATGCTGAGATTTCGTTGTCAGTGTAAACAAGCGTTTGTGGCAACTTGTTTGCAACATTGCGTCGTTATGGAGGTGAGTTCAACCAAAACATGTATTTAGGTGTTTAACTAAGATAATCGTGAGTCTTTAATGTGAATTTTATGAAAAAAAAAAAGGTGTGTTGTTGTTAGGGTTGTGTGTCGGGAACCAGTTCTTTTCGGGTATCCTTAAGAAATGATTCGATCCATTGACATCAATAGCCGTTTTGCTTAACGATTCCCTTATCGGTCCTTCAGAGTGGCTGTTGTTTTTGGGGGTCAGGAAAACGATCATTTCTGTTATGTGTCGACGCGGGTTGAGGAGCGGACCTGCGTCAGACAGGACCCAGCGCTAAAAATAACCAGAAAGCGGTTCCAAACAGAAACTATTTATTAAATAAATAAATCACTCCACCAACGTCCCTCTGGTGGAGTGATTCGTGGCTCGCTCTCCAGCGCCCGCAAGGATTAAAGCCGGCGCTCCTGGACTTCCTACCACCGCCAAACACCCCCCAGGTGGACACGACAAACTGATTCTCTGTGAAGCAAAGAGAAGGTGAGGTAAGTCAACAGATACAACTATATCTTCCAATGAACACACGCTATCAGCAACACACTCAGGTCAGTGTCCTTTTTTTTACTTTATGCAAATGAGCAGCTTCTCACAACAAGTGGAGGATCACTTATCCTTCACGCCACAGCAGTGAGAAGCAAACTGCACAATTCTCTTCACAATTCCAGTATACTGTGTAACAAAACACCAAGTTACTATCAACAATTACTTAAACACTTAATTACCTTTAGTGTGTGCTGACAGCATGTGTCCTCACCCCTCCCTGCTTCACGGGCTCGATGTGTCAAAACCCAGGCGCGGTCCTCAGCGTCTCACAAACGAACGTCACAAGGTCGTGTTCCCGGCAGTTCTGCTCAAATCACACATGACTTAAATGCAGAACGCCATCCAATTATCTGCTTCAGCTGCAAGTCGTCCAGGTTGCACGTGAGCACCAATCACAGGTGCTTTCCATGATGTTGATGAGGGTGAAGACTCTTCAGCCAGCACCTTCTTCACAGACAAATCAGCCCTCATGCCACCTGGAGAGCAAAGAAAAGAAAAGAACACCAAAACATCCAGCCACGCCCCCCCAACACACAACAATTTCTCTACATTGATTACAGACCCTGCAGCGGGTCTGTAATCGAGCGTTTCTACGTCGCAGCTTTGCTTTGAACCTTGAACCAATGAAGCAGTGCTTTGATCTTCGATCTGCTGCTTCACTGGTTCTTTATTTTATTTCGCTTTATCTTAATTTTCCCCCACTAAAACCCTAAAGAGCATATGTCTGAGTAATGTTTACCTTTTTTATGTATAACCGACCTGTTATGGTCTTCTGAAACAGTTGATAGATGTATTTTATAACTTTAAAACGGGACCGACGCTAATGTGTTAGCATGTTTATGGCATTTTCAATGGTAAAGTTAGCATTAAGCTGAGCCATTATCAAGCCTCCCTCCCTGGGATACTCTAAAACCGTCAATGGCTGAACGTGTTGTTGGGGAAACAACAATGATGAGTCAAATTTGCAGATTTGATTGGGCAAAATTGCAAAATCACAAAATTATCATGGGGCTTGATTGAATTTGCTTTAATTGTTGTGACTGTGACATTGCAACTTCCTGGAGGGACTCTTCAAAAGCTCTGTCTGATCAACACACACAGGAAAAAACATTGCAGTGATTTTATAGGTGAATGGTGTAGTTTGAGTCGCAGCATGGGTACTGCACAGCTCAACTGAGACAATCTCTCCCTCCCCAATCCAATCAGTGATCTATAAATAACTATAAATAGCACACTGATTACGCTGTCACTTTTGCTGGCATGGAGCTATTTATAACCTGTTTTTCAAAGATCGGAAAATACAGTGGAGAGGAGAGGCTGAGAATAGACCTAAATCCTCTCTGTTTCCGCCTAGTGACACAACTCACACTGTCATTTATATTTATTTTCTTGCTCTGGCAAACCTGCTTAACTTTTATAGTTTAAATTAAATATGCTAATGGTGATATAGTAACAACATTGCGTTTACATTGCTTTAGATTTTGGGCAACACGTCAAAGTCGATAGGAAATCAGTAGCCTGTTAGTCTTTATGGTACGGCTGAGCAATCTCAAATATTTAACTGTGCTTTTATAATACTGTGTAGAACACATTATCGATCCAGAAAGTAACTCACTCGCTGCACTCATACAGGATTTTACAGAATGCTGCCTGGAAACAGCCCATTTAATGAATGTCTCCCATCTCCTAAAGGCTTTTTTCATGACAAGTAGCATCTTGGATCTTTTTTGGGGGTATCAGTCAAGTTAGTAAGAACAGTGATGCACACTGATAGTCCAATAGGGAGTTATTTAAATTGGGGATAGTGGGTAACATTACGTTATGTATGTGTGTATGTGTGTGTGGCTGTAATTTAGTGCACTCACCTGTTTTATAGAATAAACGTTGCCATAGTGAGTCATTGAAAGCTAGCATGGACCCCATTAGAGGAAAGTAGAATATATATATATATATACACGGGGGCAGGGGATGATGGATTACACGTGTCACAATATTAGGTAAGTTTGTTTCTGTGGACATTTCTGTTCATTTTGTCTCTGCCAGAAATATTTCATCCCTTATCTCAGACAGTGACGCATGCATTCATCTGGAAACATTCTCATCATGGTTTAGAATTAAAGCAAACACAGACAGGACTGTGTTCAGAGCAGCATCCACCCTCAATCCAAAAAATCCCCTTATATTTTGTAGGGGGAAAAAAATCACAACCTGTGAGTGGGAATTGAGTGCAAATAGCGGAAAAAGAAAATCAACAAGAAAATGCTTCTTCTAAAATGCTTTCAACAAAACAGAAACATAATGGCTGCACTTTTCTGCCGTGCAGTAGGAGAAAAGTGAGGGGAAAATAGAGAAACACCAGACTCACAGTGACTGCTGTGGACCAGCGGTGCTTCAGCTGCAGTCATGCCAGGTGGTGCATTCATGTCACTCAGGACTGTTCAGCTTTGCAATCACCCATAATTCCTGAAATGCCAGAAAATGATCTGAGTGCCTGACAGCGAAATTATTCCTCTGGTTGGCAGTAAAATCCTCCTTTGGATCTAAATAGCACATCAAACAGCCGCTGATCATGGAGAACTTTGGTTTGGCCAAATTCAAATCAAGTTGTCCCCAACAATTGATGGTGTGTGATAGATTTAAATATGAACTGCTTCAGTGGAGCAAGCTGTTTCATATCCATGCAGCACAGAGAATTAAAAAGAGTCTCTTACAACATTGCAATGGTATGATTAATCTAATAAAACTCTGAAAAAACAAACAAACAAATAAAAAATATAATAGTTAGTGCTGTTGCCTTACAGTGAGAAGGTTATGGGATCAGTTCCGAACTGTGGTCTTTCTGTGTGGAGTTTGCATGTTCTCCCCGTGTTTGTGTGGGTTCCCTCCGGGTGCTCCAGCTTCCTTCCACATCCAAAGACATGCAGGGTAGGTGGATTGGAAACTTCAAATTGACCATAGGTGTGCGTGCGGGTGTGAATGTGTTTGTTTGTCTTTATGTGTCCCTGTGACAGAGTGGCGTCCTGTCCAGGGTGTACCCTGCCTCCTGCCCTATGACTGCTGGGATAGGCTCCAGTCCCCCGAACACGTCAACTGGAATTAGGTTTTGAAAAATGGTTTCCACATATGTGGACACAGAGGTTAAAGGGGTCTTCTTGTGCAAAATCTGTCTTTATGTACAGTCCCTTTTACAGGACAATTATATGTGGTTTTACGTTAAACATCCCAAAACTCCCACAATTCTGTCACATTCAAACTGTCCTGCCATAAGGAACATTTATGCTTCAACATGTTGATTTTAGACTTTTCTAACATAAGTAACAGAGGTTTACTTATGGAAACACCCACTGACTATGGGGTATTTGAACTTGTCTATTTGAAGATACCTTTGACTGACTATATATTAACTTACTAAAAAGTTCCAGGGCCTTCATTTATCAAACTGAGTGTTGAAAATGTTCTAACTGCTGTCATATGAACAAAATTTAGTACAAGGGATGATTGAAATGTTTTGAGTCTGACCCAGGATGTGGCTCTCCATCTTTTGCATTCGGAGAAACTGACATTTCTCAAATGTGTAACCTTTTGATTCACTGAGTGCAATGTTGTGAAATGTTGGTTTCTCAGAATGTAAAAGATGGAGAACCACACTCTGCTTTTTCTGGGTTAGGCTCAAAACTTCTCAGTCACCCCTTGCATGTGTGTAAACACACAAAAAAGTATTTATGAAACAGGAGCATACCGGTCGTATGTACATCAGTAAGTATCAGCTGCTGACAAATCCCACATGTTCTATAGAGCATGGTTGCACACATTCTTGGTCATTTGCATTCTGCCCTCACTTAAGAACATATGGTCATAAAACATCTGTTTGTTACCTGTGATTTTCACCAGTATAACGGCCAAGAGACTGAAAAAAATAACGTTTTGTGAAATGCAGATCACAGCAGTGAGATGACAAAATATAAATGCAACACTAGGTGGCAACACTAGGTGGTGACAACGAGTCTGGAAGTTTGGGAACCAACCATTTGTAATGGCCATTTAGTCATGGTGTCATTGTTTCTTAATATAGACAGTAAAATCAGTAATGAACACAATTTTAACAAGCTTCAACAAACTCACCACAAGAACCAGTATCAAACTGTCCAATTAACAGAATAAGCAGCTAATCATTGATCCTAATCTAATTACATTTGTTCCGCAAATCTGATTGGTTGATCGTGTGAGATTTCAGACCATAAAATATCATGTTGATGGTGGCAACATATTAAAACCATTTCACATTTGATGTGTTACTCTACCCCCTGTCTGCGTGCGCTGCTGCACAAATATCAATAAGATCACTGTCAGCTGAGAGCGAGAGAATCTGCCGGAGCTACGATGCTGAAATGGATTAATTTAAGCTACCATACGAAAGTACTGATGTGGATTCTGCTCACAGAATTTCCAGTTTGGCATGAAGACGCCATTGCTACGGTAAGGGCCCCTTCACACATAACACGATTGAAGATGACTAGTGCACGAAGGAGGAATTGCATGCCACTCATGAAAAACTGGAGCCTCCTCAAACGCCTTGTACACTAGAGGTGGGCGGATCGATCCTAATATCGATAATATCGATACCAACGCTGGTATTGATATTGAACGATTCTCGTGTAAAAAGATCGATACTCAAGCTTTTTTTTCTCCCGCACGCACTGACTGCTGCACATGCAGATTCATCAAAGTCTACTCTTTGTCTGTAAGAGCAGCGCTAAGCTGTGTCACACAACATGGAGCAGCGCACCCTCCCCCCTCTGGTCTTTTGTTGTTGTGCTGTCATGTGGCTCAGTGGCAGGTAGGCTCAGCCTGGCCCGCCCACTCAGCACTCTCCTCTACCTCAGGAGATTTTGTTTTAAGTTGTGTTGAGTGATATTTTTTAAACAAAAATGTTGATTGTGATAATAAAGTATTTTGTTGTCACATACAGTGTTTGGCGAAATTCTATCCTTCATCTTTTGGATCCTTTGGCTCTATGAAGCTTAAATATGAAAAAGTATCGGTGTCGGTATTGATATCGGTGATACTGGGCCTGTAATTACTTGGTATTGGATCAATACCAAAATTCCCAGTATCGCCCACCTCTATTGTTCACCTGTCACCACAACATTCACGCACACAAGCAGCCGAAAGACAGCGAATGGCCTGCGTGTGCTCATTCGAGACCTCTCTCGGCAGGTGTCGGCCAAATTCTAGGTGACACACACTAACATCCAACACTGCTCGCTCGCTTAGAAAATGTGGTGCCATTCATGCTGTTAGCATGAAAGTAGTGAGCAAACAATCACTTTCGAGCTGTCTGTGAAAAGAGTGTGGCATCATCTAGCAGCACACCTGGTAGTACCTGTGCCAGCACCCCCACGCACACACAGATTTCTTGTGGAGTGTGTCAACCCCCCCACACCCCAACAACAACAACACACACACACACACACACACACACACACACACACACACACACACACACACACACACACACACACACACACACACACACACACACACACACACACACACACCATGAATCCAACATTGTCAGCTGTAACTGAAGGTCCCGGAGTCCAGTCGCTTTGTTTATATGCTTTGCTGTGGACACATGGCGCCTGTCAGTGTCAGCTGGACGTGACCGTGCACGCAAGGAGTCAAATAAAAAACAGACATCAGATAGATGCAGGACTAACACATAATAATACATACATTAAATTAAAAATCACAGAACAATGCAACAGAGAGTGAGCCTTTTTGTTCTGTGAGCTGTGTTGGGGAAAGTGTAGTGACACGGACCCACAACAGGGGGCGCAAATGAACGGACAATGAAAGAGTCAAATATGAACACTTTACTGTTGTGAATGAGCACAACACAGAGGAATGTGAAATTTAACAGACAGTCAATCACAAGGGTGACGTGTGGGCAGGCTCGAGGATAGAAGACGTCTGTCCTGAGATGAACCGGAACCACACAATTTCCTCCGCCACCAAACCCGGAGAATACTGGAGCTGCCAAGTCCCGAGTCCCCAGGTGGCCACCGTCTTCGAAGGTCGGATCTGGTACTGCTGGCAGGGAGCAGAGACAATAAGATATGGGTGTGTGCACACCCAGTAGGAACAATGGTGGGAATGCCACCTCCACCTCTAACACACACTCGTGCAGCTCCTGTCTACCCACTTATCTGGTAGAGGTGTGCAGCGGAGCCGTTGCTGGACACACCGAACGCTGGTCACACCACAGGAAAGCGGCTGCAAAAAAGAGTTCAGACTGATACACAGTTCCCTTTCAAGGCTGAGAATACTACCTGACGATATCTCGGCGATGAGGTGGAGATGACGTCCGGGTTTTATGGAGTGAGATGATGAAGCATGAATGAGTGACAGCTGTCAGGAGATAATGAGTGACAGCTGTCACCCCCGGCTGTGTCCGTGGCGGCAGCGCCCTCTCGTGCCTGAAGCCCGCACTTCAGGCAGGGCGCCCTCTGGTGGTGGGCCAGCAGTACCTCCTCTTCTGGCGGCCCACACAACAAGCTGTGAGCTCCACTGAGAGAGGTGGGTGATCCACACGTTCCAGCTGGTTTTTTCTTTTCTCTTTTTCTCCACATCAGTGGCGCAATGTGGTTCCACACATACCAGCTGCTCGCTCTGTGTTTGTGCACGTGCACGAGCGTGCACGAAACCATCGCCGGTGTGTCGTGCATGCCTGTGCTTCCCTCATGACAGCAGGTGGAATGTTCCGTGGTTCCCAATTTCATGTTTGGTTCACGGATTTTCTTCGGGTTTCTGCGTCTTTCGTGCTATGTGTGAAGGGGCCCTAAGGTTTGGCGAGCCGTCCACACCCTTTGTCTGCGTAACAGTTTTATGGAACTATATAATTATGCGGATTAAGTTGTAGCCTTCAGTGGTGGACACGGATCCCTGCAAACGTTGTAAATGGATTAAAATGGGAATAATCCCTTGTGTCTGGTGATTTGAGGATGTTAATGCTGGATTACGGTTGTAAATAGCCGTTTTACTGGCTCCGCTAACATGTCGCAGGTAAAACTCAATTTGCAACCGTAAAATCCAGCATTAGCGTCCGCAAATCATCAGATACAACAGGGTTATTCCCTAATTCTTACAGTTTTCCCGGAATCCTTTGCACTCCTGTGACATGACCACATTGCTGCCTTTATGAAGATAAAATCTCTCAGAATGAAATTTGAGCAGCTAAAATAGCATGAGCCATTTTTAATATAAAGTTTTAGTAGGAAAACTATTTGATTCTTGTCTTGTAATAGCAGATGTCAGGTCAAATATGGACTTTGCTGCTTTTAGCAGTGGAACCCAGTACAACCTGCTGCACGGATGGGTAGTCGGCGTCTAAACCATGTTTGCTGGAAGGTGGAATGACACCCAGCAAGACAATAAACAAGACTTGTCAAAGGGCAGAATTTAGGCAACAATAAAGTTGTTTAGTTTTAGTCAGAATTTAACAAACACCATGACCACCCATGTATGGCATCACTGACTCACAAAGAAGGCCTTTGGGTGAATGCACATATACAGGGCGGCTGTTTCCCATTCTACTTTGGTCTCAGTGCCAGGCTGTGAAATCAAATCAAACTGGTTATTGGTCAATGCGTTCATCCACTGAGAATTGTGAAAACAACACAGGAAAACCTAAAATTCTGCAGTAATCAAATTCTACAGAGAGAAATTGTAAGTTCATTTTAAAAACAGACTTATTAGTCTGCCAGAATTAGCATGTTTGTGTGGGTGATGTAAAAGATTCAAGGTGTAATGTCTTTAATTAGTGACTGAATGTTGTCTGGATCAATTAAAGCCGTGTGAATGGTTATTTATTTATTTATTTTTGCTGAGTGTGTGAGTGAACAGTTTCACACTGTGACACATTTAATTACAGTGCATCCAGAAAGTATTCACAGAGCTTCACTTTTTCCACATTTTGTAATGATACAGCCTGATTCCAAAATGGAGAAAATCCATTTTTTTTCTGCTCAGAATCTACTCACAACACCCCATAATGACAACATGAAAAAAGTTTTTTTTTTTTTAATGTTTACAAATTTTTAAAAAAACAAGAACAATCCGAGATTTGTGACGTTCGTCAATCCGGATCTGGATCACCTCCCAAATTCAGTGGAGTGAGTCTTCCATGCCCTAATATCTATCTGTGGTGTGAATTTGATGAGAATCCATAAAGTAGTTTCCAGCTGTGTCCAAGGATCAACCAAAAACACACGTCCACTTGTCACTTTAGGTCACTGGTTAGTGCCCGTGCTTTACAACTATACAATACGATGGGAAGCTCCAGGATCCAAAAGACTTGAATCTTTGTTCTCGTGTATAAATATATAATATCCTGTATCAAATATATAATAACCCAAATGCACATGCACTTATTTGCAATCACATATTGGCAGATGGTAAAACGTTTGTTCCATTAGGCATTTTTCCACCACAGGAACTCGACCTACTCCCCAGATTTCATAAATGTTTATCAGAACAGCTCAGGAATTGGTCTTCTCGGCCATGGAGTCTCCAGTGCAGTGAAGACCCACCAGGCCCGCAGTGACATCAAGCATCTAATGTTAGTGATGACCAGTTAGCAAACATTATTAGATACAAGGCAACGCAAAAAAGTTAGCTTTGTAGCTATCACTTGCATCCAATGTTAGCGTGGTAGGCAGAAGGCAAAAGCAGAAGTAATTTATGATTTTTTTTTTTATTTGGCTTCCTACTAGAGTGCTAACACAGAGCTAGGCAATGCAAACTCTTAAAATATCAGTATTTCATTAATTGTTTGCTTGACTAAAGACATTTTGATTGCAATGTCCTTTCCAATGTAACATCTGCCATTGAACTAAAACGTAGTGAGTCTTCTGTACCTGCGTTCCCGGTCCATGAAGGTTTGCAGTGCATGTTAGTTTTGCAGTGTATTTATTCCATGGGTATAGACGTGTGCTGACATAGTTTTTCTCATGACTCCTCGATGATTTGACTTTTCTCTGGACCTTGTCCATCACCTGTACCTCCTAAGCGCCTTGGGGCAACTGTTTGTTGTGATTTGGCGCTATATAAATAAAATTGATTGATTGATTGATTGATTGTTGGTCCATATGTTGTCTCTGCTATCCATTCTGCCACATTTATTCTGCTTGGTTTTTTGACATGTCCCTTGGTGTTGCTGTCATCTTCGCTTGCATGTGTTCAACCAGTCAGCATTGATTCACGCCCAGTGGCATTTTAATTCTGCTGAGGTACATACCCCTGAGCAGCAACTGACTTCATCTCCCAAAAAAGGCTCAGAAAATCACCTTTCAAGTTATTCCCTGTAGTGGAGACATGTCCAAAGGTATCAGACTCCCTAAGATGGTCCATAAGTTCCTGCAGCGGAAACAGGTTTGTTGTGTTTGGTGAGAAGAGGAAGGAAAATTCCACCACTGCTGGCTGTGACAGCTTCACACCATGATGATACGTGCTGTCAAAGTGAAAAATTTTCTATTTTGTCTCCCCCGCTTGCTCAAGCTGCAAGGATGTTGACAAAAATGGACAAAGAGAAATAGCGTGTCTTTGTGCAGAGACATCTGGGTTTTATACATATCAAGCAAACAGGAAATCTTGCTTGAGTTTGCAAAGATAAATTAAGGCGCAACTTCACAAAAATTAAATTCTTTGAATGAAAGCCAGAGCCACAAACTTCATGTTAAAACACTGAAACACACTTAAATCTATTGATTATTCTCTCTCGAATTAAAACAGCAAAATTGCAGTGTCTCCTATCATCATGTGCCGCCTGTGGCTGCAGACGACAGTTACTGTGCTATAATGATGGGTACAACAGGGCGCTTCCTGTCAGCATGTGAATGCAGCATCACTCTGGACTGCAGGCACACAAGTTGACAGTAGCTCATTCTCTCAAAGTGAGACACTTTTGATCAATTCATAAAATATATCCCTATGGATATTTTCTGACACATCCATGCATGTGTGTGCGCAGAGAAGGTTCTTGTTGTTAGTGGCATCCTGGTGGGTGATGGTGAAAGTCTGTCAACTGGGCCGTAGTCCAGAGTGCACTGCTGCACAGTAGAGAGAGTGCACTGTGCAGGCACAGACCCCTTGGCATGCTTGACCTTGGTTCATCCTGGGTGAACTTGAGTGAGGTTGACATGGTAAAGCATACGGTGCATCCAGAAAGTATTCACAGCGCTTCACTTTTCCCACATTTTGTTATGTTATAGCCTTTCAGCCAAAATGGCTGAAATTATTTTTTCTAAAAATTTTACACACAATACCCCATAATGACAATGTGCAAAAAGTTTTTTTTTTTTTTGCAAATTTATTAAAAGAAAGAAAAAAACACAAACTAAGAAATCACATGTACATAAAGATTCCCTAATTGGAGTCCACCTGGGCTAAATTCAGCTGATTAGACATGATGTGGAAAGTGCATGTCACAGCACAAACTAAGCATGAAGTCAAAGGAACTGTCTGTAGACCTCCGAGACTGGATTGTGTCACGGCAGAAATCTGGGGAAGGGTACAGAAACATTTCTGCTGTTTTGAAGGTCACATTGAGCACAGTGGCCTCCATCATCCATAAATGGAAGAGGTTCGGTCCACCAGGACTCTTCCTAGAGCTGGCTGCCTGTCTAAACTGAGCGATTGGGTGGGAAGGACCTTAGACAGGGAGTTGACCAAGAACCGGATGGTCACTCTGTCAGAGCTCCAGTATTCCTCTGTGGAGAGAGGAGAAGGGCATTCCAGAAGGACAACCATCTCTGCAGCAATCCACCAATCCGGCCAGACAGAAGCCACTCATTAGTAAAAGACACATGGCAGCCCCGCTGGAGTTTGTCAAAAGGCACCTGAAGGACTCTCAGACCATGAGAAACAAAATTCTCTGGTCTGGTGAGACAAAGCCTGAACTCTTTGGTGTGAATGTCAGGCGTCATGTTTGGAGGAACCCAGGTACCATCCCTACAGTGAAGCATGGTGGTGGCAGCATCATGCTGTGGGGATGTTTTGCAGTGGCAGGAACTGGGAGACTAGTCAGGATTGACTGCAGCAATGTACAGAGACATCCTGGATGAGAACCTGCTCCAGAGCGCTCTTGACCTCAGACTGGGGTGACGGTTTATCTTTCAGCAGGACAATGGCCCTAAACACACTTCCAAGATGTCCTTGAGTGGCCCAGCCAGGGCCCAGACTTGAATCCAATTGAACATCTCTGGAGAGATCTGAAAATGGCTGTGCACCAACACTCCCCATCCAATGTGATGGAGCTTGAGAGGTGCTGCAAAGAGGAATTTACAAAACTGCCCAAAGATAGGTGCACCAAGCTTGTGGCATCATATTCAAGAAGACTTGAGGCTGTAATTGCTGTCAAAGGTGTTGTGAAAGTGTAGGAACACAGACCCACAACAGGGGGCGTAAAAGAACGGGCAATGGATAAGACAAATAGTAACAATTTAATGTTGTAAATTGTGCACAACGGAATACAGACAACAATCAGTTTGGGACTATAGTCAATTACACGTTGGGTGACGTGTGGGCAGGCTTGAGGATAGGAGACGCCCGTCCAGAACCGAGCCAGATCCCACACGGCCCTCACCGCCAACGGATCTGAAGAACACCGGAGCTGCCAAGTCCTGGGTCCCCAGGTGGTCACCGTCTCCAGCTGTCAGACCTGGTACTGCTGGCAGAGAACAGAAACAGCACAGGTGAGTGTGAGTACGCACACTCAGTAATCCCACAGTCTGTGTTCTTTTGGGAGGGAGCACCTCCACCTCCAATCACACACTCGTGCAGCTCCTGTCTAACCACTTATCTGGTTGGGATGTGAAGCGAAGCCGTCGCTGATCACACCAAACGCCAATCCCACAGATAAGGCAACACCACAGGAAAACAGCTGCAAAGAAATTCAGATTATTACTCAATGTTTTAAGTCAGCAGAGAAATTACCTCCAAGGTAGCTGATTTCTCGGCGAGGAGGTGGAGTTGCAGTCCGGCCTTTATGGTGATGGTGATGAGTTGACTGAGTGACAGCTGGTGCTGATGATGAGTGACAGCTGTCACTCCCAGTGGCTCCGGCGCCCTCTCGTGCTTGAAGCCCGCACTCCAAGCAGGGCGCCATCTGGTGGTGGTGGGCCAGCAGTACCTCCTCTTCAGCGGCCCACACAACAAAAGGTGCATCAACAAAGTATTGAGCAAAGGATGTGAATACTTATTTACATGTGATTTCTTAGTTTTTTATTTTTAATAAATTTTCAAAATTTTCAAAAAACTTTTTCCTGTATTTATGGGGTGTTGTGAGTAGAATTTTGAGGGGAAAAAATTAATTTACTCCATTTTAGAATAAGGCTGTAACATAACAAAATGTACCAGCCTTTGCTGGGGAAGTAACCTGCAGAAGACCAGTGCCCTGACTGCTGGACTCAGACTCTCATCCACTTTTGCTACAGCAGACAAGTTTGAGTAACTTCATCACTGGGCCTAGGAGCCTGTGGAGGACTTATCTACTCAACTTCACATTCCTGAACTTATATCCAAATTGCTATAATTGCTGTCAAAGGTGCATCAACAAAGTATTGAGCAAAGGGTGTGAATGCTTATGCATATATTTCAGAGTTTTTCTATTGTTTTAATAAATTTGCACCCCCCCCCCCAAAAAAAACAAAAAAAACAAAAACCAAACCTTTTTTATGTTGTCATTATGGTGTTGTGGTGTTGGGGTTGTGAGTAGAATAATTTTGAGGGAAAAAATAATTTACTCCATTTTGGAATAAGGCTGCAACATCACAAAATGCAGAAAATGTGAAGCACTGTGACACTTTCTAGTTGCGCTGTATATCATTGACTTCAGAATAAAAAAGAGCGGCAATATATTTCCATTCCCAGGTGGTATCACAAGTTACAACAGCTTTTAATTGTGCATGTGAAAAAACAAAAACAAATATAGAAACATTTTTCATGTTAACTGTGTCATCAGTGGCCTGGAAAGGGCGGTGCATTGACCTGTAATTATATTTAGGAGATTTATTGAGCCTTTTATGACCTATGGAGGCTTGAACAATTTTTGCTACGATGACATAGCCAGAAGTAAAGGCTTTTGGGTATGTCAAAGCGCATGTGACAAAGGTGTAATTTATTTTGTACCAACTGACAGAAAACCTTTTAAAGTGTCAGGAAAATTATTTGGCTTCAGGTTTAGACATGCTCAGGTTCAATAATGATTATAAAAGCACTAAAAGTATTCAGGCAGAGGATTTAATTTCACATTATACTTTTTTTCAAAATAGTGATTTTTTTTATTGTATTATAGTTATCATTTTTTAAAAGAACACAAATCAGCTGCTTGGATCAATTTTGGGGAAATTTGTAATTAATTTGTGCTCTAAAGTCTGGTAAAAGTTCTTGCACTTGTGCCAACACAGATTTTTTTTTTCCATCAACAAATAAAATACGAGTAAAATAAGATAAACGCAGGTTCAAATTCACTTTCCATACAATGAGTGAGAAAAGACCCTATGTGTCCCTCTATGGCAAACATTTAATGCACTTTTTAAAATTATAGTTTCATTTCATTTTACTGTATGCAAAACAAAATAAAGACATAAATTATAATAAATGAAGATAAAAGGCATTCAAAAAACAAATAAAAAGCAATAACATACAATAAGGCCATTTATAGAACAGCTCAGTGGATTGTTTTCATTTGATTGGTGCTTTATGTCACATGACATGGATTAATTGTCCCATTTGTGTTGCATTGCATTTAGAGTGCAGTTTGGTTCCATTTAGAGTGCAAATTTGGTTCCATACGTTTGGTACCATTGCACTCTGCACACATGCGCATATACACACACACACACACACTCACACACACACACACACACTAATGCACACATTTTTTTTCACTGCACTGAGGATGTACAGTCTTTTTTTGGTAGTACATGCGCGCACAAGTGCCGACCCAGTTGCGTGTGTGTGTGTGTGTGTGCGCGCACGCGCGGGGTGTGTGTGTGTGTGTGGGGGGGGACTGCACAATTTGATTGACCTAACTGACGCTGCTAATTGTTGTAACACACACGCACACACACACACACACACACACACACACAAATTCACTCTGCTGTAAACCGTCTGGATGCATGAAGAGCTGTTCAGATGAAAAGCTGATGTGATTTTTGTTTGGACTGAGGAATGACACCAAGTCTTTTTTTTTTTCTTTTTTTTTTTATGGAAGTCCGAAGTCAGTGCACAGCATCACTGGACTACACGTTACAATTTGGACTTCAGCAGCAGTGGAACACCAAAATGTAAGTCCCTTTTCTGTTGCTTATAAATTAATAAAATATGAAATGACAAGGATCTATTTTAGCCATTACATAAAACAAATAATGAATGTTTTTACGTTCTTTCAATTTCATTGAACTCATAAACATTCATTTTTTTTTTGTATAACAGTCAGTGCTGTTGTTGATGAATTAAAGATATATGAAAAATAAATTATTGAATTTTGGAGCGAAAATAATGAATTTATTTTCACTCCAAAATTGAAGATATATGAAAAATAAATTATTGAATTTTGGAGCGAAAATAATGAATTTATTTTCATGGATGAAGAATGGAGCTGAGAGAATCATATAGTGTCAAATTCAATATCTTATGTGCAAAGTAACAATTATTTTTGTGAATGTATGCAATCTATTCAGAAAATGAGCTAACTGTTGTTATTTTTTAAAGGTCAGCCTAGAAATGATGGCCAGCCTGACTTGGATAAAATATATTTAATATTTGATGTGGAGAATGTCTTTGTTAATATGATCGGTCTTGTTTTTATAGATAGTTGTGTCCTTTTTGTTGATGTGTCAAAGGCAATTTTCCACCTTAATGGAAAATAATGACTCTATTCTATTCTATTCTATTCTATTCTATTCTATTCTATTCTATTCTATTCTATTCTTTGGCATTACAGAAAGAACATGATCTTGATGGTGGACACATACCATGATGCAAATGTTTTTAGGGATGTGTCAAAGCTGTTGTTGCTCTCGACAGGGGGCATAAACTGAGCACACGTGCGTGCTGGGGCAAAAAGGTTGGTTTATCCTGATCATTAGTCACCATGGCTGTGGAAAGTGGAACTGGGATGAGGCTGCTGGAACTAAAAACACATCCAGTTGTGACAGGCCACAGACATCAAACATAAGCATGCACATACATTATCAGCATCAAGAAATCAAGATAGAAAAAAGGAAAACAAGTGTTGCAATTTCTTGTTAATTTCAAAAACTACATCACACATTAATTTTTTGTGTAAATAACAACAGTTAAGTTATAAATGATTTAATACATTTCTTTATTGATTTTATTATATATATTTTTAGCTGGCACTTCCTGTATTAGTCAAGGGTGTGTTGTGGGCCAAACACAGCATCAATCAACCAGACTGTCAGCTGTCATTCTCTTTAAACCAGAACGCATCAGGTGCACAGCGCTCTGGGATTAAACAGACACACGTGAGAAGTGCGAGAGGTTTTCTGGTGAAACATTTCTATAGTACCATCAGATGCAGACACTCAAAACACTTTACAATGATGCATCTCTCTCTCTCTCTCTCTCTCTCTCACACACACACACACACACACACACACACACACACACACACACACACACACACACACACACACACACACACACACACACACACACACACACACACTGATGACTGAAAGCTCAGTTGCACACTTGGAGCAGTTTAGGAATTAAGGATCTTGATCTCCACAAACACATCACATCCATGGAAACAGCTGTCAAGATGCATAATGCTGGAAGTTACTGTGACAGTTGGATTAACATATTTGGTGTTTTGGTTTTCTACTTCACCTCATAAAAAAATATGAGCGTATAAAATGTGAATGTGCATGTATGTTTCGGCCATATTTCCAAATTATGTGCTTTGTTGTTCCTTGAATTCTTTTTTTTTTCTGAACAGACTGTGAAACTATTTTCAAAAATGTATTTCTCAGTCTATCTGTTTTATTATTTTTTCCTTTTCAGAAAGGGGAATCCAATGAATGGAAGGTTAAAGGACCAGTGATGTCAGATTGTATCAGGTCGTGTCAGGTCTGGGAGCATGAACCTGTGCCACACATCACCACACCCACCACACCACGGAACCAGCTTGGATCCTGCTGCAGCCGAGCCGAGCTCTAAATTGGTAGCTCAGCGGATAAGGCGCTGGCCTGCCAATATGCAGATATGAGTTTGAATCCTGCTCATACCACCTTTCTGTGTCCTTGTACAAGACACTTAATCTGGATTGTCTCACTCAACCCTGCTGTAAAAAAAGGATACTACGCTCGGCTGGGGAAGTAAATGAGCGGCATCACTGTACAACGCTTTGAGCATCTGCTAGATGACAAAGTTCTATAGAAATATAGTCAGTCGATTTTATAAAGGAACAATGCATAAATAAGTTTCTCCAATTAATGAATGCAGTAATTTGCTTTCCTTTTAAATGTGAAAGAAAAGGCTACAGATTTTTTTTTCTCTCAATCGCTGTCTTTTTCCTGTGGAGCAATCCAGTAATTGACATTCTCTCCTCACGTCTCTTTGCCAGTTGATAATCTATAGCACTGATGTCATGTCACTACATTCTCTGAGTGTATGTGGATAAGGTAAAGATGGAGCAGAGGAGTGACAATGAACCATATGTGTCTTTGGGCAGGCCGGATAATTGAGGAATAAATTATTTAAACCCTTTCCACTACAGGAAAAAGGTGGGGTGATAAACTTGAATGCAGCACCATCTGATCTACACAGTCACGGCCGAAGTCCAGATGTGACAGAGCGAATGATGAGTTCATTGTTTCAAGAGCTGTAGTACTCGTGGTAGATTTGTCTCGCAGCAAAACAGGTCAACGGGCGTCCACAAGCTTACTAAAAGACTGAAAACAGGAATCAAGAGAAACCACGAAAAAAGTCTGCAAGCATAAAATCAGTACGCAAAGGGCAAATAAACAGTTCCATAAATCAATACATTTGTGCAAACCCTGCTAAGATTTGTTTAAATGGACAATCGCAGCTGGAATAAAGCTGCTCCTGTAGTGTTTTGTCCTACACCTTGGGACTTTGAACCTACGACCAGAAGCTTGTAGCTGGAATTCGTTAGCCAGAGGGTGGAAGTCATCACTTGTGATGCAGCTGGCTATCCGCTGTAACTGTTTGGTGTACAGGGATTCTAAGCTCAACTGCGACTCACCAATCAGCCGACTGGACCATTTAATAATCTGACACAGTCTGTTCCTGTTCCTATAGAGTTTTTTTTTTTTAAAGGATCAAAACCAAACAGTCTCACATTTTTTTAATGATACGTCACGAAATGCGTTACATTTTCATGATGCCGTCAGCCCCCATGTCACCCAAAATTTCGTGATACCGCCACAAAATAATTTTGTTACACCATCACAAACATGTACGGTATCACAAACTATATTAAATCACTTTTTGTGACAGCGGCACCTTTTTGGCAAGAAATCAGGTTGATAAAATCTGGATATGAGATATCATGATCAAAGCTCAGGATCAGGTTCAAAATGTAGCACTCAGCATCAAAGTTTGTATATCAGGATCAAAGATCAGCAATCAAAATGAAAGGCGAGTGAGTGTGTGTGAGTGTCCTCCAAGTTTAACAGCTATGTTTCACTGTAGGTGAAATATTTGTTTGTTTTCGCCCGTCCTAGAAGGTTACAGCTCATGGTCATCTGCAGAAAAGCTGCACAGGAGCACAAAGGTAATCAGTTTTGTTGAAGGTCTCCTTGGCACTGAGTACGTATGTTTATTAGCGTTTATGAACAGACCAAGTAAGTAAACATTCCTACAGATGATGCTGTTGGCTATGATACAAAGACAGCCTCATTCACACACAGTGGGTGTCATTTTTGTTCAAGGCTTTGCTGTTTTTAGATGTCAAGGTTATATTTTAATATATACACTCAACAAAAATATAAACGCAACACTTTTGGTTTTGCTCCCATTTTGTATGAGATGAACTCAAAGATCTAAAACTTTTTCCACATACACAATATCACCATTTCCCTCAAATATTGTTCACAAACCAGTCTAAATCTGTGATAGTGAGCACTTCTCCTTTGCTGAGATAATCCGTCCCACCTCACAGGTGTGCCATATCAAGATGCTGATTAGACACCATGATTAGTGCACAGGTGTGCCTTAGACTGTCCACAATAAAAGGCCACTCTGAAAGGTGCAGTTTTGTTTTATTGGGGGGGATACCAGTCAGTATCTGGTGTGACCACCATTTGCCTCATGCAGTGCAACACATCTCCTTCGCATAGAGTTGATCAGGTTGTCAGTTGTGGCCTGTGGAATGTTGGTCCACTCCTCATCAATGGCTGTGCGAAGTTGCTGGATATTGGCAGGAACTGGTACACGCTGTCGTATACGCCGGTCCAGAGCATCCCAAACATGCTCAATGGGTGACTTGTCCGGTGAGTATGCCGGCCATGCAAGAACTGGGACATTTTCAGCTTCCAAGAATTGTGTACAGATCCTTGCAACATGGGGCCGTGCATTATCCTGCTGCACCATGAGGTGATGTTCTTGGATGTATGGCACAACAATGGGCCTCAGGATCTCGTCACGGTATCTCTGTGCATTCAAAATGCCATCACTAAAATGCACCTGTGTTCTTTGTCCATAACAGACGCCTGCCCATACCATAACCCCACCACCACCATGGGCCACTCGATCCACAACATTGACATCAGAAAACCGCTCACCGACACGACGCCACACACGCTGTCTGCCATCTGCCCTGAACAGTGTGAACCGGGATTCATCCGTGAAGAGAACATCTCTCCAACGTACCAAACGCCAGCGAATGTGAGCATTTGCCCACTTAAGTTGGTTACAACGACGAACTGGAGTCAGGTCGAGACCCCGATGAGGACGACAAGCATGCAGATGAGCTTCCCTGAGACGGTTTCTGACACGGTTTCTGACAGTTTGTGCAGAAATTCTTTGGTTATGCAAACCGATTGTTTCAGCAGCTGTCCAAGTGGCTGGTCTCAGATGATCTTGGAGGTGAACATGCTGGATGTGGAGGTCCTGGGCTGGTGTGGTTACACGTGGTCTGCAGTTGTGAGGCTGGTTGGATGTACTGCCAAATTCTCTGAAACGCCTTTGGAGACGGCTTATGGTAGAGAAATGAACATTCAATACATGAGCAACAGCTCTGGTTGACATTCCTGCTGTCAGCATGCCAATTGCACGCTCCCTCAAATCTTGCGACATCTGTGGCATTGTGCTGTGTGATAAAACTGCACATTTCAGAGTGGCCTTTTATTGTGGGCAGTCTAAGGCACACCTGTGCACTAATCATGGTGTCTAATCAGCATCGATATGGCACACCTGTGAGGTGGGATGGATTATCTCAGGAGAAGTGCTCACTATCACAGATTTAGACTGGTTTGTGAACAATATTTGAGGGACATGGTGATATTGTGTATGTGGAAAAAGTTTTAGATCTTTGAGTTCATCTCATACAAAATGGGAGCAAAACCAAAAGTGTTGCGTTTATATTTTTGTTGAGTCTATATATATACTGTGCAGCAGTCTGAGAGTTGATGCTTAAGTGTTCTGTGAGAACGTCCTCCAGTGAAAGCTAAATCCTTCTTCTCCATGAAACCACCACAGTTTTCCTGATGCAATGGTTCATAGACTTTAATCTCCACTCCCATGATGCACTTCAAGCCACAGACAGTGGAAGTGATAACGCCACATAGTTTATCTACCAACTTCACATTTGTCTGTTATTCAAGCAAATGTCATGAACTGAATGCCGTTATTTCAAAACAAGTTCTCTGCAGAGAGATTCTGCAAAAACAGAAACCCTGACGTTTCTGCAACTCTCAACAACATGTCATCTTCCACTAACTCCAACCCACATCTAGCTAAAATTAAGGTAATGTGGGTGCGAGTGAGTCAGGTGTGGGAGCATGCACTGGTGCTGTGCACCGGTGTTGAGCATTGCCGCGTCGCAACTACCCAGACAAACTGTTGTGTGGGCTGCCAGAAGAGGAGGTACTGCTGGCCCACCACCAGAAGGCGCCCTGCCTGAAGTGCGGGCTTCAGGCACGAGAGGGCGCTGCCGCCTCAGGAACAAGCCGTGGTGACAGCTGTCACTAATCAACACATCTGGTATAAAAGCAGGAAGACGCCTCCACCAAACTGCCGAGATATCATCTTCATCTGGAGGTAATACTCTCAGCCTCTTTTGTGAGATCGATAAATCTATTATTGTGAGTGTTTGCAGGAGAACCGGTCGTTTTTGAGGAGGCTGTGCAAGACGGCGCTCCTTTTCAGCTGAGACCGCTGCAACGCGCTGAGTGAGAGGTGGAGGTGGCATTCCCACCATTGTTACTGGGTGTTCACACACCCACCCTTTGACTGTCTTTTGCTTTCTGCCAGCAGTACCAGATCCGACACTCCGGGAAAGTGGCCACCTGGGGACTCCGGAACTTGGCGGCTCCAGTATTCCTCGGGTTCAGGTGGCGGTGGAAATCGTGTGGTTCCGGTTTGTTTCCAGACGGGCGTCTCCTATCGTTGGGTACATGCTTTAGAGGAGTACTTCACATGGGTTTGAAGGCCGGTGACCTTGACCTACTTTCCAAAGTCATCAATGGTCACAACTGCCAAATCCTTTGCCGCAACGTAGCTCAGCACCTATTGCTCACAGAAACTTCATATTTGGTGGGTATTTACCTTGGAGGAGTACTTTGCATGGGTTCGAAGGTTGGTGGCCTTGACCTACTTTTCAAGGTCACCAGTGGTCACAACTGTCAAATCCTTTGACTGAAATTTGTTCGCCACAATGTACCTCGGCACCTATTGCTTGCAAAAACATCATATTTGGTGGGTACATGCCTTGGAGGAGTACTTTGCATGGGTTCAAAGGCCGGTGACCTTGACCTACTTTAAAAAAATGACCAATAGTTGAATTTGT
The DNA here is from genome assembly GCF_902500255.1 of Thalassophryne amazonica. Classification (NCBI taxonomy): domain Eukaryota; kingdom Metazoa; phylum Chordata; class Actinopteri; order Batrachoidiformes; family Batrachoididae; genus Thalassophryne; species Thalassophryne amazonica. The sequence continues at coordinate 23,735,716 of NC_047115.1, read as the reverse complement.
TCGAAGGCTACCGACTTTTTATGGTCACTGTTGGCCACATCCTCTAAATAAATATGATGTCAATCTCCAATTTTTCCACTGTGTATCCCAGTTTACATCAAACACATGAGGGTTCAACCAAATACCTACCCCACACATGTACACATTACTGCACTTTACATGGAAAATAGTACTGTGCACGGGGCATTTCATGATGAATGTCTCTAGTTGTTCGTTTTCTGCTAGTTTTAATAGAAGAGGAGCAGAAGAATTTGCTGTAGTAGCCTCAAATGCTCAGTAGTTTCTGTAGCACAAACACAAGTCTATGCTGTTGTAGTTGTTACATGATTCTTGCAGCCAGGGTTATGGCTGAGGTTAGGTAGAGCTATGACATCATCATTTCACAGACGTTGCATACTGGTTGTACAGAGGAAAATACAAAGGTGGCATTTTGAGACTTATCCACTCTGGCACCTGTTCTTGAGCTCTGAAAACGCCAACTCTCTGTGGACAACATGGTGACATGATACAAAACTTTTGCGGATACGCCTAAACTCATCTCCATGTGGATGGGCACATTCTTGATATAGGGGTTTACCTGGAATCAATAAAGCCAGGAAGCAATAAACAACATAAACCCCAATGATAAAAGCATAAACAAGTAGTAATAAAAAGTAGACACCAACAATACACAAAAGACCCAAATTACAGAGCTGATGATAAAGAAAAAGGTGTGACTTATACTCTGGAAAATATGATAACTTGCTCTATCCGATGTGTCTTGAGTTAGTCCATACGTCTTCTCAACCAAACCAATATTCTGTTTTGTGCAAAATGTCTTGCATGGAACAATATTTTCCCCCTCGTCTTTCCTGGTTTGAGTGTAACTGGTGTTGGCAGTCAGAAAACACAAACTGAATGTTCATTTCATTTCCAAGGCCTTGGTTTGGTGACCACTGAGGCCACAGCTGCTTGTTATTATTAATATTAGAATTACTCTTGATCTTGGTCATTATTCAAGTGAATGTTGTGCATGTGGGTTCAAAATCTGTCACAGTGTCCTTGCGAATACATTTTGTACATGCACTTTGAATTTTTATTTTGGCCCACGTCCCACTGACTTGACACAAAGATGCTGCTGATGTCCACTACCTCAGTCAGCCAGCGAGTGGCAAAATAGACATTCTGTGTAAACACATGGACAGGCCATGCTGAAGTCTTTCTTTTTACATCCATAATGTGAAGGATAGAGGTTTGGGGAGGTGCTGGCCTGGAGCTTAGAGAGACAAATGCTTGTAACCCGACAATCAGATGCACTTGAGCAAGGTCCATAATCCCAAAGTTGTTCCCAATGTGTAGTTCAGTGCCTTGCATGCAACCGGACATATCGATGAGTGAGTGGGTGAATGTGAGGCATCATCGTAAAGCTATTTGAGTATTTGAGTGTAAAAAAATTTAGAAATGTTTTCCTCTTACTATGTTCAACACTAAATTTAGAGATGAGGTGCATTTAAAAAATTTCAGAATGCTGAGCACATTATGTGAAACCAAATCAAGTTCCTATTCCACCTGTCATCATAAATGCCTGCTGTTGTCATGTTTGTTCTTGCATGTCCTTTCACGTAACTCTGTCTGCAACACCATGTGGTCCACACAGTCACAGCTGAAGTCGAAATGCAACTGAGCGACTGATGAGTCCATTGATTCAAGAGGTGAATGCCTAAATCGACCAGTGCAGCCCAGTTTGTCATGTTTCTTTTACCTCACTGTGCTTTCCAATTGATTTTACTTCTCAGCTCCCATACATTTTCAGACATGAGTAAGCTGCTGGTACTGCAAGAATGGGGGTGGGGGGTGGTTGGATATAATATCCACATTCATGCTGATGGCCATTAATATAGACTTGTGATTTGTGAGGATACACTACTTTTCTTTGTCACAATAATGAATCATTTTGAGTGCTTATTCTTCCTTGGTTTAAGTAATTTGACAATTCTGACAATTTTATTAAAGATAGTGATGAAGGGCAGCATGGTGGCTAAGTAATTAGTTTGCTTTCTGCAGAATGTTCCTGGTTCAAGGCCACCAGTGCCCGTTCTCCATGTAAGGAGGAGTTGTGTATGGAAGGGCATCTGATGGAGACTCTTATTTAACCCCTATCTATTTTCTGATGCTTATCCAGGTTGTAGTGGCAGTAGACCAAACAGATCATCTCACACATTCCCATCCTCAGCCAAGTCCTCTTATTCTTCCTGGGGAATCTGAAAGGTTCTCAAGCCAGCTGGGAAATATAATCCCTCCAGCATGTCCTGGGTGTTCCCCTGGGCATCCTTCCAGTTGGACGTGTCTGGAAGACCTCCCCAGAGACACAACCAGGGGGCATCCTCACCAGATGCCCAGCCCATCTCAACTGGCTCTTTTCAAAGCAAAGAAGCAGCAACTCTACAGAGTCCCTCCCTGGTATTGAAACTGCTCATCCAGATACCCAACAGTGGAATCTCATTTCCGCCACCTGTACCTTCTTTGGGGCATGATCCAAAGTGATGATAGGAGTGCAAATTGACTGGTAAATCTAAGGTCTCACCTTCACCACGGCAGTCCAGTACAGCCTCCGTAGAACCTCAGATGCACCCCTAGTTGGTCAATCTCACACTTCAACTTATCCTCTTGTGAACATGACCCAAAAATACTTAACTCTTCCACTTGGGGCAATAACTCTCCCCTCTCTTATTCATGAAACATCTAACAGGATTGGAGACAAGGAGCACCCCTGGTGGAGTCCAGCACCTAACGGGAACAGTTCTGATGTAATGTCGAGAATGTGGGCACTGGTCCTACTTTTCAGATTAAGAATAAACGCAATACTTACCTTAACCTGAGCTACCTTGCAGAGTAGGTAGCTCAGTGGTTAAGGAGCTGGCATGCCAATATATAGACTTGAGTTCAAATGCTGCTCATGCTACCTGTTTGTGTCCTTGGGAAAAGCACTTAAGTAACCTGTGATGGACTGGCGTTTTATCTAGGGGGAGTCATGGACTCTTGTCTGCTTCATGTCATGGAAAGTTCAGATGAGCTCTGCCCCGATGGGGCTATGAAGACTTGCTTTACCTAAACCTGCCCTGTAGAGCCCAGCTTCAGTCATGTGCAAGGTGTTGGGAAAGTGTCGGTACACGGACCCACAACAGGGGGCGCAAAGGAACGGACAATGGAGTAGGTCAAATAACAACACTTTACTGTTGTGAATGTGCACAACAAATACAACAGATTACAACAATAGATCAGAATCAATTCACAAAGGTGTCGTGTGGGCAGGCTCGAAGATAGGAGACACCTGTCCAAAGCAGAACCGGAACCACACGATTTCCTCCGCCACCAGACCCCGGGAATACTGGAGCCGCCAAGTCCCGAATTCCCAGGTGGCCACTGCCTCCGTGTGTCGGACCTGGTACTGCTGGCGAGGAACAAAAACACAATTAAAGGTGGGCGCGTTTGCACCCAGTAATCCGCACGGCAGGAAAGCTACCTCCACCTCTCGTTGGAAAAAAGGTCTGTTATCACTCACAAAAATCACAAAAGGTTACTGTCAAGCAGTCAGCTGAGAATATTACCTTCCAGGTAGAACGATATCTCGGCAAAGAGGTGGAGACGTCGTCCTGCTGATGTATCCCTGCTGATTGGTAACAGCTGTTGCAGGTGATGCGTGACAGCTGTCACCCTAGCTGCTCCTGTGAGGCGGCTGCGCCCTCTGGTGCCTGGAGCCCGCACTCCAGGCAGGGCGCCCTCTGGTGGTGGGCCAGCAGTACCTCCTCTTCTGGCGGCCCACACAACACAAGGTACAATTTACAGTAGCATGTTTGATCATGATCCATGAAGGTAAGTCAAATTCTCAAATGCAGGTTTCAGAGACCCTACATCCATGGTGGCCCAAATTAGTACTGAAATGCTGATGCTGATTGCTGAACATGGAATCTTTGAAGAGGTGACCTTGTCTGCCATGTTTTGTTTTGACATACAGTCTCTGTCCAAATATTGCATATAAAAGGCTTGAATGAATGAATGAATTTATTTCAAACAAAACACAAAAGAAACAAGTTGGGGTTTTTTTTTGGTTTTTTTTGTAGTATATATAATTGTTAAATGGCTTTTATGGGTGTTACACCTGACCTCTACACAATAGTCTAGATATGGTAAAGTAAATGAACAGTAGATAATATACAGTGATTTATATTCCAGTAACTGATTCATATTCCAGGTTTCTCTGACTTTGTCCCGTTTGTCACAAAATCAAAACATGCCCAGCATTGGATTTTTCCATGGTCTTATTGAGGTTACATAAAAGAAATCATTGCAAAGAAATCTGTTTCTTTATGGAGACCACAGCAGCCACGAGAGGTTGTTTTGGTTGTTTTTGCCATTTAGTTGTGTGGATTATGTACATGGAACACTATAGAGAGAAAAACAAGAGGCAACAAATTCGCCTCTTATAGCCGCCAAATATAACTCGTGCTCACAAAGTGTTAAATTTGCAAAACTACTTTCTTTTCACTTCTCCAACTACTCTAAATGAATGGTAACAGGATTGAAGAAGCTAAGTTGTTAGCTTTACTGGCACACAGCACATACACAGTCTCCAAAATCAACAGCAAAAGGTTAACTTTTTTCAATGTACCCCCACCCCCTGACCACCAGGCCTCTCTTACCTCCCTCTTGTCTAATGGAGTGATTTGGAAAGTATTACATGGACTCGGTGTGAGTTGTGCGCGCCCGTGCGGCTCGGTTTGTGATGAATATCCGCACGCTGATTGCCCGAGCTCTGCGCCGTGTAAGAGGCCTCTTTGCTGTGCCCCTGAAGAGTCTGAGAGACTGATGCTGAGATCAGGCTATAAAGCTGCTGTGGGCGATCAGAAAGTGGATAATGAAACTCTGCTGCAGACAAGCACGCAGACGTGCATGGTGACAAGAAAACCGCGACTACCAGACACACTGACACACGTGCACCTGTGAAACACCTTGTCTCTCAATTTCCAGGTCCGGAGCAGGCAATGGCAGGTGTTCTTTGCTGGAAGGGAGGACGCAAATAGGTGAGTGAGAAAGCACAATCTCACTGCTGGTTTATCAAACACATCCACAGTCCATCACCAGCTCTCAGCAGCTTCATCACTGCTGCGTCCTTTTTCAGCTCTCTTCACTCTCTGGGGATAGGGCCCAGGACTTCTCTAAGGCTTACTCTCTTATCTTCCTGCATGCACATTGTCCGTTATTTTTGGAACATTCTTATATAATGGAGCAGTCAGGCCCTGACTCTCACGTTGTGCAAAAGCTGACGCTGGAAGTTGGTCATGGGTAAGGTGCTGAAACAGTCAAGGCCATTCCCAAGCTTCCTGCTTTGAAATGTGAAAATTCTCTGGGGCCCACCCAAAACTTTAATCACAAATTTTGATCACCATGAGACTACTGTGAAGCACAGTGAGGAAAATAAGTATTTGAACGCCCTGCGATTTTGCAAGTTCTCCCACGTAGAAATCATGGAGGGGTCTGAAATTTTCATCTTAGGTGCATGTGCACTGTGAGAGACATAATCTAAAATTATAAAAAAAAAAAATTATATATCTATATATATATATATATATATATATATATATATATATATATATATATATATATATATATATATATATATATATATATATATATATATATATATATAGATTATAATCTCTAACAGTGAACATGCACCTAAGATGAAAATTTCAGACCCCTCCATGATTTCTAAGTGGGAGAACTTGCAAAATTGCAGGGTTTCAAATACTTTTTTTCCTCAATGTATTTCCATATATGCAGTATCAGCCACTGACATGCTGATGGCTCACATGCGGAAGTCAAGCGGCACAGGCGTGGCCTTTGCAAGTGCAAGGATTTTCACACAAATGCCGCATGGCACTCTCGCAGATGTTGAGCGCCACTGGTGTGGCTGAACTGACAGCATGTTTGTGCACACAGTGCTCAGGGTGGCTGTGGACTACATTAGCTATTATGTGGAAGAAAATTCCCTTGATTTTAGGCAAAAAAAAAAAAAAGCACAGGAAATAAATCAATATACATAATAAAATAATAAATACATAATAATTAATAAATAATAATATGAACAAAAATAAATAAAAACAAGACGAAAAGTGTGGGCAGCCACCCATGGACTTTCAGAATGATGTTCACGACCTGCGGCTCTTTAATATTATTATCCCTGCTGGTTCTACTCTCCTCTCCTCCTGGGAATCACCATACAATCCTCCGCTGGGCAGGCTCCATGATCCGCTCAAAAGTGCTGCTTGATGCATGCGTGGGCTCCGTGATCCTCTGGAAGCACTTCAATAAAAATAAAATAAAAGAATGAAGCCGGAGCACTGGCACAGTCCTCACTCATCCCCTGCACAGATGACGTCTAGGATGCTGTCCCTGCACACACAAGGGTCATCACCGACCCAGAAGCATTACTCTTATTTCCACTGCAGCCATCAGAAAAGTAAATAAAGAAAGAAAAACACGAAATAATTCCGGTTCGTGTGGCTCCTCCGCAGCCGGACACGATGCATAAAACTGAGTTCTGTTGGATGGCAGGGCTCCTTTGTGACCAGACAAGATGTGTCCAGCCCGCTGATGTGTGCATGGTGGGTGGCTGTAGAGCCGGGTGGCTTGAGGCTGCTGGACTCACTCAGCCACTTCCTGAAGTGTTGTTCCACTCCGATCATATCAAAGGAAAAGTGTGTGTCAACCCCTCACATATTGTCTCACATGTTATGCACATTCTGAGTCACAGATACTAATGGAGAAGGGGTACGAGACGCCCACCTGACTATCTGGCAAGGAAGTTTGTCACACAAATTTTTTTAATCTGTTCCAAAATCAAACGACATGCAGGTCTTTTGAGGCGAGGGAATGGCAAAAGGCTGCAAACGTAGTGCGAAATTGTGCAAATTCCCTTATGGATGCCGTTTGCAAGCTGTCACAGCCCAGTGAGATACTACCCTTGCGCGCGCACACACACACACACACACACACACACACACACACACACACACACACACACACACACACACACACACACACACACACACACACACACACACACACACACACACACACACACACAAAACTCAATGCCTCACAACTGGATACTGGAGTGCTTGTGCACTGATAACCTTCATCAGGAACTCAGTGGGTCTGTGGAAGACGTCAGTGAAGGCCAACTCCAAGGCAAATGCACAAGTCACAATCAAATACGGAATATACCAAGGTGATGCACTGTCCCCACTGATCCCCACTGCTGTTCTGCACACTCAAAAAACTGACTCATTGGATGAACTCAATTCAGTTATGTACAGGATTTCCAACTAATAAATATATGCAACTAAATTTAATTTAATTATCTTGCATGGATGTGCCTTATTTGAGTTGGGGCTCAACTCAGAATCATATGCAACACTTTTGGTTTTGCTCCCATTTTGTGTGAGATGAACTCAAAGATCTAAAATTTTTTCCACATACACAATATCACCATTTCCCTCAAATATTGTTCACAAAC